>NC_071094.1:31280925-31378425 GCF_027358695.1 Spea bombifrons
CTTTCTTGTTTAAAGCCGAACGCTGTAGCTGAAACACAGTCATTAGGCAAGTGATTATTGCAGGGAAGGTCAGACGAGTTGCTATAGACAGACTCACCCACAACGGGTTTTGCGGCATTGTTAGGAAAAATGTTTTGTACTGTTAGGGGCCGGGGGGGGGGGGACCGGTAGCGTTAAACAAAACCTGAATGACTCTGATGATCCAACTCTTCTGTTTTGTTATCTTTTACAGCGTTTACAGGCACTTAACAGGAAATGTTTAGAAAAGTAATATTTTCACTGATAATATTTATTTGAAAATATACACATATGTATTTTTTTAAATATGTGGGGGGGAGGGTTGTTAATGAAACGTGGCTTGGCAAACAAACGCATCCATACTATCTCATGGTTTGTGTAACAGACACGTTTAGCCGCACTGTTTTTGAAATAATGCAAAACTCTGCTTAATACAAGAGGACATTTATTTGTATCTGTATTTATTTGTAAGATGTTGTATAATTAATGACTGTTAATATCTAAGATGACATTTTGGGAATTGCAGTTTGTTATACCTGCTTATGAGCAGGCCCCCTATGTGTATTGCCAGACCATAATCAGGTCTTTTGTAAGGGTTGTTTTGCATGTTTATAAGTGTTCATGGCTAAGCGCTGCTATCAGTATATAGAAAGTGTTGACCTAATGATTATATGGCAAAAATAATTATAGACTTGCTAACACCTGCAGTTACGCTTATGGGCATAGGGTGGTGGTGAATACTAAGCTATCATTTCAGTGTTCCTTTAGTGATGATCAGTCCTACACTCGGGATTATTAAACCCACATAACTGTATTTAAGGATTCAAATATGTAATCCATTTCCATTTAAATATTAAAAATGTGACTTTTATTTATACAATAGGGAAAGGTATCTTCCTTTTATGAGGTTCTGCATAATTATTCCTTCCAATTATGTTGTCTCTCACCTATCATTAAGTTACTCATGGTTAATGACTGGATCTGTCATGGTGTGACAAGGAGAAGAGGAAGAACATTTGTGCTGAAAATTGATTTGAAAATGTTGCTTCTGCCACAGGCTGCCATCAGTCTCAACTTACAGAGTCTCAACTAAATACCTCCAAAACAAACCGCACAAATACCTCCAAAACAAACAGCACAAGCGGAAGGTAGTTTTAATAAAATGATTTAGTTAGGCCAATAGCTGTGACAGCAGTAGTCTCTCATGGACATGCCATCAACCTTGCACATGAACTACTCCCAAGCATTGTGCTAAGAATTGTCATGCCTATTCGGGGCAGGGCCATACCGGGGATGACTAAACTTCCCCTGGCATTTTAAGGATAGTTGCTGTAAAATGATGTGTGTATTTACTCTCCTGCCAGAGGCCACGCACTGCTGGACCCAATCTGTCACGGCAGTATCGGTAAATATACAGACCTACCAGCCATTTGCCCGGTGTGCAGTCTAGGCCTGATCCGGGGACTGTCCTGGCCTGAGATTAGACAAGTATGTCATTTTTAATTAGGACATAGTCACTAAAGTATCTGCTCAGTGTACTTCTCAAGAGCAAGTATGCCCGGATTCCTTCCTGCATCCAACCCAGGAAAATTATGAACACCAAGTGAGATATTGCTTGCCAAATTCACCATGTCCCGCACCTTGGGATGCCCCGGAGCCTGAGTTATAAAGTCACTTATTGAGTCTGATTTTAAACTTTAAGCCCCTATAACAGGAGATTCTCCTTATTTATTCTTGAATCAAATAACAACAGCTTGACTCCTTTACTATGGCCACACAATCAAATATGAATTTAATTCCAACCATACTAGGGCAAAATGAGCATAATCTGCAAAAAGCAGGCAAACACGGGTCAGGCAGGTTAATTTCCTTTATGAGAGGAATTAAGAGGAATAGTTTAGAATATAGTGTCTTAGCTGTTCTCTCACACCATGACTCTGCTAGACCTTGTATATATGGTATTGTAGGCTAGTATATTAGCTGCACCAATTTTAGGAAATTGACTCTACCTTTTTAGGCAGAAAATGTGCGTCAAGATTATTACTTATGTCATTTGGCAGCCGCTGGCCATAAAGTGCCAGGGTCTCCTCGTCATCGCCAGCCTGGCCCTGCTGCCACCTGATGGAGAGGTACATTTCAGTTCCTGTACAAGGTGTCTGCTTAATAAAATGATAAAAATACTTCATTGACAATGATTTACAGTTTGAAATCAAAGTTTTAACACAATTAATTGCAAAGTACAGCTGAACAACTAATAGTCTTATATTTCACTAACAGGTAGTGATTGGTCATAAAAAATGGACGATTTGAAGAACCATGTGGAGTACAGTGCTAAAGACCAGCCTGTGAGGACAGAACTGGGATCACGCTGTGTGGTTTTTACTTATTATCAGGGGGATATTAACAGTGTCGTAGATGAACACTTTTCTAGAGCTCTAAGGAATACAAAAGACCCCCAGGACTTGAGGACAAAAAACAGAGTTGATGACTATGTTCAAAAGAACAGTAAGTTTGCCATAAATTATTTATAGTTATGAAACAAAACACTTGATTTAGTTAATGTATGGCCATATTGATAATGACAATATAGATTATAAACCTATTTTATGTGTATATCATGGGAGCCATTCTACTCTCAAGATTTGCATGATCATTCATCATCATCAAGCTATTGTTCATTACATTAACTTAGATAATTCTTAAAGCTGTGAACGCAACAATTCACCTTTAGGAATTAGTTTTCTAAATTGGGATAGTCATTTTTGAAAATGTACTAAAATGTGGATAGGTAAAACGGGTGCACGCCAATCACTTGTTCGTTTCAGAAAACAATTAATTGTTTTTTTAATATTCAATATTAAAAAAAAACACTTAGATAACCCTTTTTGACAATTTTCTGTAGAGGAAAAGGCATCACTAATGTAGAAATAATCTCAAATTCTATGACAGCAATGGACACCTCTAAAAAGAGTAGTGTACAAACGCATTGCTTATGCATATTTATTAAATTTGAACCAAAAATTCCAACTGAGTTTAAAAA
Organism: Spea bombifrons; assembly: GCF_027358695.1. Lineage (NCBI taxonomy): Eukaryota > Metazoa > Chordata > Amphibia > Anura > Pelobatidae > Spea > Spea bombifrons. Next base: position 31,283,984 of record NC_071094.1, read on the forward strand.
TTCTTGCTGTATTTATAAAGATGCTGGTAGACCATATGCTAAACATGAAATCTGCCTCTGGGGACTGTTTGCATATAGCTTCCTTTGAAATGTTTGCTATAACTGACTTGTTGTGTTCCAAGGGAACTGAGCTGGAGCTTAGCTGGACCTCCTCGCTTCCTTCCACATGTCTGTATGGCCAAAATAAATGATTTATCAGGCACAAACTGTGGGAAAGGAGTGGTTTTTAGATACCACGGAATGCCATTATTACAAAGATGTGCATGCTCTACAATGGCTCAACCACTCTGACAGTCCTCAGCATTTTGGCAGCTATATTACTGACATACAAAGAGAATGGCATGCACGACAATGACTGCAGAAATCTATGGTGCATTATTTGTTGAGATCTTGTATCATGGATACTTTTTAAAGATGTCTACATCCATTATTGGCAAATCATTAATGGTTATGTGGTTTAGTTTAAATAGATTAAATATAGTACACTGTGGGCCTATTCTTAGTGTACTTATCACAATGGAATTGTTTGCGCTAATTTTGACAAAATTATCATGGGTGATGGGCATATGTGCATGCTTGGGCACGTGTGCCTACAAGCTGTTGTTGCGTTCACATCCTTACATGCTATTGTGTCTACTACTTTGAGCTGGGTTCAGAAATAAAAGCTTGCTAGCCCAAATCTACAAAGGCAACATTTAGACACTGGGTAGAGTTTCCCAAAATGCATGGAAAGGTAGGGAAATTATTAAAAATAACAGATGATTTGAGAATAAATAATCATAATCAAAATATGTAGTTGTACCAGTGAAATGTAGTTTCTAGTGAAATCAGTGCCCCAAGGTAATAATTCTATACATCTTAAATATTTGCTCTGTTTTCTTTACAGTGAGTAGCATGCCTCCAGGTGAAATGGGCTGGATCAAGCCCTATACATCAAACCCTTCTTCTACAATGACACCTCCTGTTTTAACAACGTTAATACCTCCTTCAGATCACTACCCACCATCTGTTTTCCAAACCCATGCTGCACCTCCAGATCTATATCATTATCATCATATGAGCTCTCCCAACCAAATTAATTCAGTGTATCATCATCATCATCATCATCATCACCCCACAATACCCGAATTCCCAGTGCAGGGAACAGGGTCTGATGGAAAATATGGTTCCCTTCTTAGTCTTCTACAACATGAAAGATATCCAGTACCTGTCCAAGAACAAATGATGAAGCCTGATGCCATCACATCCACAGAAGCTGGGCCTTCTGAACAAGAAAGCATGAACCAAAGGATGAATTCACAATCAGGTAAAATTAATTTGTAAGAAAAGATGGTCACAAATATATATTTAAAAGATGCCAAGCAATAACAAGAATCAATATCAAGAATACAATCCATCGGATGTGCTTTTGTTTAGAAAACTAAATTTTCCTACATGAAAACACTCTCAGGGATTTTCCTCCAATCTCAGAGTCAGGGTAAAGGGGCAACATCTCAAGGTCATTCGGTCTAGAGCTGACTCCACATTGATCTAATGATATCTAAGACTAGTAATTTTTGCTATGTTTGTCAATGTCATGGTTGATATTCCTGTTTGCATGTTTGTTACTCAATTAAGTGTATCTTCACATAATAACAAGTCAAGGTTTCAGAGTCATTTGGTCAACACATATGAGGGGTTGCGACATAGAATCTGCATATTGGGCCATCAAAAGGTTAATTTTTAAGAGTCTCAGAGTCAGCTCCTTTACAGGTGATTTCTTTCAGAGCTCCCTCTCTGAGGTTTTGGTTGGTGTTTGGCCGTTGTGCAATGATCTTAAATTATTCTGTGTGGCATATGTGTTTTTGTTAAGGAGCTCGGTTTGGCTCAGCCCGGTTCCTCAGTAGTGGAGCAGTTTAGTGCAAGCCAAACCCGAGCTTGTTCAAAACTTTCTTTGGTCCTCGTGCATGTATGAGTATCCTATTTTAATTGGTTGCTCGGTTTAGCCGGAGGTTTGGACATGTCTCTACGGTGAACACATTAGTTAAGGTTGAATTCTAAAATAAATATACCTGAAAAAATTAAATCACTATCATATTGTGGTGCAACAACTCTAAATAGCTACTTTTTTTAAAACTATATATCTATTTTAACTACTTAACATTTGCTATTATCTGTTTGTAGGCCTACATCATCAAGAGAGAAGAAAAGATTTTTTCCACCCCCAAGAAAGAAGGAAAGATATATTTTATTATTAAGTGTACAGTTTTCATTACAAGCATTAAATGAGATTTTATTGGACCTTCTGTAACATACAATGTATATTATTTTTATTTTCTTGAAAGTGTATATTAAAGTTGGATGCCTATTATGGGTCTAATTCAAGACATGTTTTATAGCACAAAATGATTGATACTATAAATATAAAAACTGAAGTAGATAACAAATGAAGAATATTTTAGGGTTTCTACCAATTGTAAAAATGTTTTTCTCCTAAAAAACATGTCAATCAGATGCTATCCTCGCTATTTCTGAATAAACCGGCCAATGTGGAAAATACCCTTCCCATGCAAAACTCAGTAGGAACCTCAAATGTCTTGGTTATCAGGCACACTGGGCAGATTCCTAGCCGGCTAGCTCCAATGTTGCTGTGCGCTGATCCTATCCTTTACTATATGGCTACCTGTTGGATGTACGACTGTAGTGGTCAGCTGCATAAATGTCATTTATCAGATGCTGTCCTTGCTTAACCTTGTAAGTAATGGCTGCAATGTAAGGCTCCTGCATGAAACCGTCAGCCACCTCAATTATTAAAGAGTTCAACAGGATCCTTAAAGCCTCCATAAATACTGAAAGTTGAAAGTCTTCAATGAGAAGACTTTGACAAGGCATGGTCCTAGAACATGGTCAAGGAGGCAGGAGAGCACTGCTAATTTAAGGGCTGTCCAGGGCAATCAGGGACATGTGCTCTCCATAGATACTGTTCCTGTCCTTAACTTAGTGTCTATGTCGATGGAGGAGTCTCCTCTTAAGATTGATCAGTGACTAATCTCAAGGATGATTTCAATGTTCTTCATTTTTGGGACAGCACCCGGTCAACTGTGCCTCCTAAAGAGGTGGAGGCTGCTTAGTAGCAGCAGTTTGGATGTATGCATACGACATTCTTGTGGCATTACCAAGATTTTATCAAAACTGTTTTAACTATCATTCATCAGTTTTATCCTTAGCTTTTCAACAAAGTATGTATATTTAAGGACATTATTAAAGTAATAATAAAAATGCTAAATATGTAACATGTTAAAATTATAATTGCTTTAGAATTATTAGTTGATTGTTATGGTGCAAATGTTGGAGAGACTGACTGATCCATCAGTGCTGACCTTAGTAGATACTGAAACTCGCACAGATGGCTGTACTGGTGTAACTGATGTGAAATATTAAAAAAAAAACATAACTACTGTTTGAACACACTTGCTTAACTATACAATCATTTCCCCCTTCAGTTTATCCTGCAAAACTAATGTGACCGGCCCTGTGTAATGTAAACTTAAACCAGCAACATTTCTTGAAGGTCACCTCACCGGTTGACGCGAGCTCAGTCTATCTGGGAAGAATAACTTCTCAGGTATGACCCTTCAAAATGCATAATGAATTCATTAAGTCGAAACGTCAGATCGCCTGTTAGCTTCTCCTTTATTAAAAACCATTTACGTTTAGGAGGTACAAGCCCTCTGGTTGCATAATCTCCCTATATATATTAAGTCACTAACGTCAAAGCAGGTTAAAAAAAACATAAAATATAATAATAATAATATTAATAATAGTAAAACTAACAAGATTACTACAGAATAAAAACCATGGTCTCATGGCATACAATACATGCTAGATGGCATTGTGAGGCTAGTAGCATTTTCTTTCTCTTAAAATACCGGTAATATCAGGAAAATGTTTTTGCCAACTTGAATAACCTGATATGATTATTTAAAATAAGATATGTAAATATGTCGGGATAACTCATTAAGTTGTTGTTACAAAGCAATATCCTACATATACCCATGTTAGATTCAACATTCTTTATTTAATAGAAAACAAAAAATAAGAAAAAAATAATTTAGCCATACACTGTTGGGTTGCTCTTTAAGAAAATGATATAGTATACTTTCATTAAATAATCAGAAGTAATATAAGTCCCTCAGCCTGCTTTTACCTGGTGTAACAGGGCTGCTTGGTACAAACAGTCCCAAATTCAGGGACTATGCATGAAAAACAAAATTAATAGAAGCAGAACACCCTGGGATAAAATGATGTTCACGCCATCTGACATCATTTTGCTGCTTCCACATATGACATCATATGCTCCAATGGTACCTTGCAAAGTTGGTAAGTATATCCCTATGCCTATACAACAAGTCATCATATGCCAACCACCTGTCATGCCCTGAGTGCCCCTCTAAAGCATCATTAAATACATCTATATTCAAAGACAACGGACTGCTCATATGAGTGCTCCCGTCACTGGTTTATATATATGGAACTAAAATGTTCCATAATAAATATATTATCTTAAACCAAAACAAAATAATGCTCATTATCCACAGAGCGGTATATTCACCTTGAACGCTGCCTGAGGCTTGACCAAGGGCAACATCCCCCTCCACATCCACCATGACCATTATGGAGCCTCTGACAATGTGTCCCTTGGTTTTGTGGCATGGGGACTGTTGCCCCCTGGACCTTACACCTTAGAACACACTGTTGTGTCCACCGGAGAAACATAATTCCTAGCACTCCTGAATACACAGTATGCCTAGAAATATTTTTTTTTGTGTTTTTTTTTTACTGTAATAAATAATAAAATGACAGCTCTGCTTGGAATTATTTATCTAAATAAAACAGCATTTAAAAAAATATCATAGTATATTTCATGCACAAGCTATAACAGACTGTGGATACCAGTTTTCGAGATGAAACCTTCAATACATTTACCTATACATTAAAACTAATAAAACTCAATAACTCTAGTAAATCCTCGGTGGTATATTAGTTATCACACTGTGATAGAAATATTGATTATTCAACAGACCATATCTTTCCTCCTTTCAGGAGATGTGCTTTAGATATTTCAGTACTGTGTAAACGACAATTCCATGTGGATTAATTATAGTTTCTTCTCATACCTTTTTGTATATCCCAAATGTAATTACCAATTGATTCTACTGTTTCCGTATTGTTGCCAGCCTATTAATGTTAAACAGATTTAATTGATTTATCTCCACATTATTCATTGATTGTCTAAAACAGTCTTTCTTGGCTACATTACACATTTCACATTGTGAGATAAGAGAACTGGTCCCTTACGCACCTTTTATATCGCTCAGGGTCGGTTCTCAACCTAATAGTGACCCAGACAAGAAGCCCCTTTGTCTTTTCATTCACGGATATACCATGTATTTTTTTATACCTGCATCTAATTAAGTAATTTCCTCTCATTAACCTGCGTATGGGTGATAGGACTAATCCAGGTGTTGTCTAGTAGACTGAGCTGAGATAACACAGCTAGAACACATACATACGGCTAATAGGCAGCTGCCTAAAACATTACATCAGGCAAAAACTTAAATAAGAAAACAGTGGAATAGAACAATATAAGGTAAAAGTCCTGCTTTAAGCATATATATTATATAGAATGCATGCCTTGTCCAAATCATAGATGATGGATTGTACAGTATGAAAAATACTTAACAGCTTCATACGCTGGGGGAACAATCAGAGGCTTGATTTTCAGTGTCTTCAGTATATCACAACTGCGTATGTAATGTCTACCTGTGCCCATGTCAGGTGATCCTGAAATACTTTCCAGTCTTTGTTTTCTTTCTTCTGATCATCCGCATGTGGAGTTTCAATAGCTACATAGAATTTGTAGATTTAGATGGGCGCAATAAATTGCATTTGATGTGATAATCGAAATGCTTTGTAATAATAGTTATTATTGTGCTATTGTCAAATATTGAGACTTTTCTGAAAACATTGATTATATGCTATCATTCAGACAACCACTTCTCCTGGTTTTACATCTTTTTTTCTCATAATAATAATGCCTGTTTGACACTGGTAAAAAAAAAAAAGCAATTTCCATTCCTTTAAATTCGAGTGTCGGAAACCAAGTATAATTATTTTTTTCTAGTACATTCAAAAGGCACCATAGTAGATGCATTTTCATATATTATTGAAATGCTGTGCTTTCTTAGAACCAGAATAACTAAAATGTATAATAATAATAATTTAAAAAAATAACAAATAATAATAATAAAAAAAACAAAAACATTTGCTACATCTTTTGTGAATAGACTTGAGGGTATGATTTAAGTCAAATCTAAATATGATTAGGTTGAGCTGCAGGTTCACCAGAAGGTGAATAGGTTACCTATCACAGGTGATGGACAGGGCTCTGGGAGACCACAAAGGCTGTTCTTCCCATCAAATAGTTCAACTTGAGATACAACCTAAAGTGGACTCTTATTGGTGATCAGATCTTTTTGAAGCACAAAAACTTCCTAAATTCATAAATTGTGAAAACTGGCAACATCCAGGGGCATGGTCATCAGTGCATGCCGGTGAAAGTATGAATAATAGCACACTGCATAGGCTTGGCATGTGATAAATAACCTTTTCAGGCAGGGAATTCTTTCAGCACAGATATAAGGCAAACAGCCCACTACTTAATGGTTTATTGAAGCCTGAATTGTGTAGGACCCTGCCCCCTCCCAGCAGCTACACATCAGCAACACCCTGTGCATGTTTTATTATTACCCACCCAGCTTCATGGAGATCCCACAAGGATCCTAGAAGGGGAGCACTGCTGGTCTATATTCGGTGCACCGTAGAAGTTGTGGGTCCCTAGTTATGGCTGGCTATACTTCTTGCCGCCACGGCATCTTAAGAGAGAGAGCGAGGTGCCGCTAGAGAACAGCTGCCCCGGACATGCAGAATGACAGCTCCGTGCTTAACATCAGCCGGGGGCACTCGCCGGGCACGCTGCTCCCGGTGGCCGGACTGACCAGGACTAGCCACAGCGTGGTGGCCGTGTGCCTGGGCTGCATCCTGGTGCTGGGATCTCTGTACAACTCCCTGGTGCTGGTGATCTTCGTGAAGTTTGACTCGATCCGGACTCCCATTAACATGATATTACTAAACATCTGCGTCAGCGACCTGCTGCTCTGTGTGTTCGCTACCCCGTTCAGCTTCGCTGCCAGCGTGTCCGGAGGGTGGCTGATCGGTCCGCAGGGCTGCAAGTGGTATGGCTTCTGCAACGCTCTGTTCGGTAAGTGCTAAATAATAATAATTATAAAAATAATGATAATAAATTATTATTATTCATCACTGTCATTTTCAGTAATGATTCTACAATCAATAATTATAAAATAATATAATGAATAATATTATGTATATATATATATTGCCATCAGATTTTGTGCTGTTAATAATATTTACATTGAAACAGAAGATATGCTCAATGCCCTGCTCACCAGAGCTTACACTCAAAATGTTTATTGACCCTTGAAATAACAGGGAAAAGTAGTGAAATGTTATATTACTTCTGTATGTTCTGTGCAATATACTGAATGCTGTGACATAGCACTGTAATGTAATGTCCCCTAATGTGGTATTTAATATATTGCTAATGTTATATTTAAGTACAGCCTTCGATGTTTAAAGGGGCACTCCAGCCTTTATCTACTCTTTAATGTCAATGAGAGCCAAGCGTCCACCATTGAATTAACTTATTTGCATGGAAATGCATGAAGGTTCACCAGAATCCACTCTATGCATTTGCTCATTTTTCCTTCCCCCAGCCGTTTTAGGAAATGTGTTTGGTTAAGATATGGGCGTACTCGCCACGAGCCAACAATGTACCAAGGAGAGCTCCAGGTCCTCTAAAATGATCACCCGTGCGCATGAGGAGGAAGAACTCCCACCGATTTCAGGGCAAATAACGCATATTATAAAAGTACTTTAACATGCCTTCTTTGTTGGTGGGGCTTTATGGGTCATTAGACCAACTTGTTCACACATGACAAGCATAACGAAAGTAGTAACTGGGCCAAACTACCAAAGGTTTCTTTTAAAAGAAAATAGAATAGCTGTAATATGAGACTAATTACATGTTTGCATTATGTAATACCTATTGTATAATGACAGGGCCCATATGGGCTAATTATGCATTTGAATTATTGTCCTTGACAGTCCTCCCCTTAGCCTCATCCATAGTTTACAGCTTATTTCATATATCTTGATAACTAATAGTACACTTTTTATTTTACAAAAAATATTTATTTTTTTGGGTTATTGCACATCCGAAACGGGAGCTGCACCTGTGTTGTGATGCAATGATATCTAGAGGGTTGGCAAGAACAGATAAATTGCTCCACTGATTGCAACCTTGGCCACCAATCTCTGAACATACAGAGCCTGCCGGTTTAAAGGGACACTCCATCTATCATATGCACTTTATTGCTTAGTTAGCTGCCTGTTCCCTTTAAACGTTTGGGTTGTCCTCTTTCCAAAGTAGAAAGAACTTGATTTGCCTGCAGGTCTAAAAGGAGTTTTAATGTAGACCATGAATACTCATATTCTATAAGTGACTAAGGCAAAAAGAACTTCTCTGTAGACACTCTTGAGAGTGAATTTCAAAATCTCATGTGATATATTTTCTTTTAACTTTAGGTATTGTGTCTCTTGTTTCTTTGTCTACGCTCTCATATGAGCGTTACATCACGGTGCTTAAATGTTCAAAAGCTGATGTGTCAAACTACAAAAATGCCTGGATATGTATTGTTGGATCCTGGAGTTACTCTCTGTTTTGGACTTTACCCCCTCTCTTCGGATGGAGTCGCTACGGTCTCGAAAGTTCCGGTACTACATGTTCGGTTGTCTGGCACTCCAAGTCTGCAAACAATGTATCCTATATAGTTTGCCTCTTCCTTTTCTGTCTTGTGTTACCTCTGCTCATCATGGTATTTTGCTATGGACACATAATTAGAGTCATTCGAGGGGTAAGTTGTATTCTAACTTGATCTATAGAGTTGACCAAAGTTTGTTCTATTAATTTGTTCTGTAATTTTTCATTACAGGTAGGATCCTATGGTATATATCAAACATAGTTGGCTTGGTAGGTTCATAGTTCATAAGGTTGAAAAAAGACCTAACTCCATCAAGTTCAACCCTTCTACCTAACCTTTCTATTCTTGATCCAAAAAAAAGGTGTGCTACTTTTTTTTTCTAGAAATACAATGGCTTACTCTCTAGTGGAAAATAAACCACAATGCGAAGCAGATTATATTCTGGTAAATTAAACAAAATCTTATTTTCCATTTACAGCAAGTGATGTCATACATACCTCCCAAATGTCCCTTTTTAGGAGGGACAATAACTCTTTTGGCTCTAAATCCTCCCATCCCTCTTTACTCACCTGATGTCCCTCTGACAGTCCCAAAAGTTGCAATATGTGTATAGAAACAGCAGAAAACTTAGTTTTCATAAATCTTAACCTTTAAGCCTTGTTCAAGATAATTGTTACTATTTGGATAGATAGGTGGGTAGACAGATTATTTTTGCAAGTGTTAGCATGCTCTTCTTAGTGCATAGACCCCATACATGTAAAAATTCCCTTAATGTGTAAGGAAAGACACTTATCTACTACCCTCTCAGTGAAGTAAAACTTTCTTACATTACAGCTAAACCTCTGACCGAACAGACAGTCACAAAAGTCAGATTGGTTTCGGTGAGGTGATACTTCTAAAAATACGTCTTATGGTTAGCAGACGTTTAGAAAAACATAAAATAGGCGCATCACATTCCATGCTCTTCTAAATAACTACCTATGGATGATATTTCAATGTAATGCATGTTATTTTCACATTCCAGTGAAAACTACTACATTTTGTCCTTAACCTTTATGCAACAACCCTCTGGCATGCAAAGTGTTGGTATATAAAATGTTTATTGTATTAAAGATAAATAGAACATTGTGAACGTATAGAAATAACCTTGTTATCCTTTTTATCCATACTGCATCTCAAAAGGTAAGTCACCTCCACAAGAATTATATGTGCTTGTTTAGGACCTGCTTGTCATGGGAAGGTTGTCATGTATGTGTGTGTAAGCTGCTGTTAAGTGAGAAGGGACCTTGAAAGATCATGAAGACAAGCAACAAACATTAAAAGGAGAAAAAAAACATAACTATATAATTATAAAAGCATAACTATAATACATCTTTTTGCTGCTTGAAATGCTGATTTTTTACATGGCTCTGCAAATGAATATTTAAATGCTGATATGCCTTCACATTAATCATGATATTAGAAATATTAGGAAGTCTGGGGAGGCAATTTCCTTCACTCCGCATAAGCCTTTAGGAAAGACTATTGAATTCTGCTGCTAGCCCTAATAGAATGTTGTAACATGCTTCCTGTTACTTCCAAATTAAGACCCTTGGGTTTGTCCACACATACATACACAGAAATACATACCATATTTGCTTGATTATAAGACGACCCAGATTATAAGACGACCCCCCCCCCAAATCTGAATATTAATTTAGGAAAAAAGAAAAAGCCTCAATATAAGACGGCCCTATAGGAAAAAATTTTTACCAGTAAATGTTAATTCATATAAACTATTTTTTTAATAAAAGCTATGATTGAGAAAAATATTTTGGTTTTATTTCCTTCTATTTTCCAACCTGCCCCCCCCCCAGTTATACACATCTGCCCCAGAAATGCCTTATACCCCCTATATGCCCCACTGTGCCCAGCTCTGCAGGGGATCTGGATCTTAGTTGTCTCATAGTCAGACCTTATAATCTTATAATCGAGCAAATACGGTACATGCACTATACCTATATACATAGATTTTTGTTTTACACAGAAAATGTCACAGCGGGTTCTTGATGACCCTTTTTTGGGGGGATAGACGATACAGCCCTCCTTGGGAAGAAAAGGGGAGGCTGCATAGCTCTACATGGAAAGTGAGGCTCATAAACAGAAGAATGAGGATCTGTTTTTCACCTTTCTTCATACCACAAGGGGAAGCACAAGGCACCCCAGGCTTCTAGGACAAACATAAGTCCAGATAATGCTTAAAACACATGAATACATTTTGTGCACAAAATATTATTTTCTTGTTATCAGCTACCAAAGAATATATTACATATTAAAATTCATGTTGAAGAAGCAAAGTGGAAAAATGCAAATTTTAAAGTAATCTGCCAGTGACCACAATGGTCATATTCAATTTATATTTCCTTCTACCGCCCCTAACATTTTTCCACAGATTGCGATAAATATATTATAAGTTATGTATAAAGGTCATTTCTGGAGCATTGCTATAAATGTGGAACAATCACCGTAACAACCAATATATAGTTCTGATTGCTCCAATTTTCCCAAGCACTAGAATTCCTTTTTTACATTTATAGAGTGCCTCTAAAAAAAAAGAGATTACAAAATTACCAATAACGATATTTCATTTCTTGGAAAACTAATCTCCTTTCTTAAATTCCATCACATCTATGTTGGTGAAATCTACCTTTTCTCTCCTGACCTCTTGCTTTTTCTTCTACCTCTTCTCACAAACTGCCTCCCTAAAAGTGCATCCTGGGTGGCCTTCATCGTTTGATTATTTCCCTCCTCAATCACCAGTTTCTGATCTCTCCATCACTATTGAGAATTCCGTACTCTTCTGAACAGCCCGAGTCTGCTGCCTTGGCTCCACTCTTTCCACTGCTTCCCATAGCCTATAGAGTACTTAACTTCTTTTTCCCACTTGGGCCTCCCAAAATTTTCTGTTCCCTGGTATTCCCAACCTTTTTGTTGTTAGCTGCCAGTTCCCTTTTTTCAGTGCTGTTTTGTTTAAAATATAAATAATTAGCTATAACATGATTACGCATTAAGATGTACTGGTACAGAAGGACGCGCTTACAATCTATAAGGAATGATTCAGAAAGTGGGTATGGAAGGACTGATTGTTGCAAAGGTCATGTGGAGAAGTCAGGGGCTTGGAGATCTTAAGATGGAGAAACCATTATTATTTCAGCATGTAGGATGTAGATTGTGGGTATTAATAGGATAAATTAAATACCTATCTGAACCGGTAAGCTTATAAAGTTAGAATAACAATGTACAGTGTGGGATTCCTTCATCTACTACCTGCTTTTATACATAATACTTTGTTGCCTATGTTCTGTGGTATGATTTAGGTTAGTTTAGGTTACTTTCTTTCTTATTATTTCAGGGCCAGGCCAAGCTTTGGGGATTGTTTTGCTGTACACATGCCCCATAGGCTTCATTGGCCAGGGGAACCATCTTGTAAACCTCTCATCCCTCTCATCCCCCTGACTTTTAGTCCCAGTCGTTCCTTTAGAAAAATGTTTTTATTTTACCAGGAAACATAGAAGTTTCTTTCACAACAGTACTGTTAAAAGATTACAGCCGAATAAAAGTAAAAAAATTTTCAGAAATCTGAAACATGAAGGAGATTTGAGGGTTTTCTGGAAGACCAATAACATATTTGACGAGCTCTGTAAGATGCTTGATGTGGAATGGAGGTTGTAGGATGGCGTGGAGAGCAGTGATGAGCATAAATTCAGATGGGAAGGCAGCTTTCCAAAGAAGTAGCTGTGCACTAGGCAATATTCAGATCTTTATCCATACATTTTTTTCTTCTGATATGCATGCCATCAATTTGACTTCCATATTTAAAGACAGTATTTTCTGGAGCGTTTTAATATAATGAAAATATATAAACGGTTAAAAGAACTCTGAACCTAGTCTTAAATAATCCACAATTTTAAATCTCCAATTGAAGTTTTATACTATGCATCCATAGCCAGCAACATAGACGTAGTTGTTTAGAAAATAAATGTCATGTTTGCCATCAGCCTGATGTGATGAAAACAGACAGGAGTGATGTTTCTGAGCAAAATACCAATGGCATGACGCTTCAATGGACACTTAATGACCAGTGATCATTCTTTCATTACTTAAAATTCTATTTTATACTATTTTGCCAATAAAATGCAGGCTATTGGGGTTTCCACTGGAGTCGTAATTCTTGAAAGTTATATTTGGTAATAAATTCTTTAGTACAAAAGTTGACAAGAAGTATCTTCGGCTGTCTATATCTGTTTTGAGCTGGGATGAAAAATGTAATAATTTATTTCAGTTATCAAAAATGTTGACTATGATGGTCAGCCATGTCCTAAAATATTTGTGTTTGTTTTTGGCAGATGTGTCGCATTAATCTGACGACTGCTCAGAAAAGGGATCACCGATTACTGTTCATGGTAGTTTGTATGGTCAGCTGCTACCTCCTGTGCTGGATGCCTTATGGTTTAGTCTCCTTGATTACAACCTTTGGGAAACCTGGAATGATAACACCAACAGTTAGCATTGTACCATCCATTCTGGCCAAAAGCAGTACTTTCATCAATCCACTCATTTATATTTTTATGAACAAACAGGTAAGATCAGGATTTTGAAAGAGATTACTTTGTTGGGTGGGAGAGAAACACATGTTTAAGGAAGTGCACATATATTCACAGAGTTTGAGCTTTATTTCCCTAACTTGAATGGAACTTGTCCTGCCTGTGTCCAGGACTGGGGCGTTTAAGGCCAGCAGCCTCTAAATGACACTGGATGAGCATCTGCACACTAGGTTTTTGAACCTGCCACTAGAGTGGTAGTAAGGGTAAGTGTGCAGCACCATTGGACAGCACCCAGGGCTAGACTAGCAATGGTAAGGAGGCTCTGGCCACATGTAGCGTGTGGTCGGGCATATCCAGCCACTGGCCACATACTGCAACACCCGATCCTGGAGAGGCAGATTGGGTCAGTGTGTAGACGTGTCAGCCAGATGGCTGGTCCGGGCTTGACAGCAGCCCACCATGCATTTTCCCATTGTGTCAGTTTGCCATTGCAGGCCTTTCTGTGTCTACCAGATTCAGATATGTTGAGTACCTAGAGCACAATATCTACCCAGGTTGCCGGAATAAATATATGTAGACCAGTTTGGGGTGTCCCATGTACAACATTACCAGTGTTGTCATATGAGGCATTTTTCTTTTGTTTTATTTGAATAAAGATTTTTTTTCACAACTATCTGTAACATGATGTGTGGTTTGCAACTTGTTTTCCCAGTTTTTTAGGTGTTTGCTCTTATTACTCAAATGTGAAGTGGGCACTCGGAACAGCAATACCACCTTTAACTCACATCAAATCAAGGCTGCCTATCCTGTGGAGGAAGTCAGAACTCAGAAGAATAATCAGCATTCACATAAAGCGAGGATGAGAAAAGACACAGCAGCCACAGTTGAAAAACAAGCAACAATGGCAGTTTTTGTTCACTACAAAGATTATAAATAAACCGTAATGTCCGACCCCCAGCTGATTAATTACTGTAATAACATGAACATACAAATAACAGCATCTGAAAAGGATACAAAAATGATGAGTTTGAAATTATGTGAATAAAGCAGGCCCTTGAAAATCATTAAATGACACCTTGGACTGTGTTTCTATAATTATTGCAGAGAATGGTGAATGCTTGATGCTTTCCGCTCAGCACCCTAATTGAGACACTCGCTATTGTAAATGCAAGGCTGTATTCTATTGTAAAGTCACTTACAAGACAGATAACAGGGGAATAGCTTAAATAAATTATTTGTGAAATATTTGTGGGATTATTAGAACCAAAGCTGTCCTCTTTATTAGATATGTAAAGGATATTGGGGGGGGGGGTGTTTCACACTAGTGACAATTTTTATATTCTGTATTACAGTACTGTGTAAAATCCTGTAAGGTAAAAAAGCTTTCAATTTGAGTCAAATCAATATTTGGTGTGACCACCCTTTGTCTTTGGTCTCCCCTGGCTAACCTACGGATTTCCGCTTCCGTTAACCCATAACTCATTCACTCTTTCTCGCTTGCTCTATAAATGTTTCCCTACTTTCTCTGCTGACCACTTCCCCTTCTGCCGGCCACTTCTGCATCTTCTTAATTTTCTGTTTTTTAGCTTCTACCTTCTCTTCTATCTTCAATCTGCTATCTTCAATCTTCTAGTTTGTCCGCATCTCTGGAAACATAACCTCGGCAGGGAACTCCAATGGAGGAGAGGACATGACCAAAAGCATCGTTATTGGGTGATTGGGGCATCAGGGAGAGTATGTCACAGGAAGCTCCACCATTTTGGCAGAAGTTCCTGCCATGCTATGTCTGTGGAGATGCAGACAAAGATAGCCGATTGAATAGAGAAGAGAAGGGATAAGATAGAAGATGATACATGGAAAAAAGGACTAGTGAAAGGCTGAGGGGCACTTTTCACTTCTTTTTAAATATATTTTATTTATTCATTTTATTATCAATTTAGTTTTTTTTGTTTTGTTTTTGCGCTGTTCCCAGATGCCTCATACATTTTGTATGCCAGTTATGTCATGGTGTCAGGATCCCGGCAGGAATCCCCAGCGCAGCCACTCACCTGAATACCCGCTCTCTCCGCGTCGTGTCCGCTGCTCCCTCCTCCACTACCCGCATGGCCTCTTCTGGGCACATGCGCACACGGGTTCTCATCAAACTTTATGTGTTCTCTGACACAGACGGCGGGGAACGTGCGAGTGACGTCCCACTAGCGGGTAATTTAAAAACTGAGCACTGAGATTCATTCAGTGCTCAGTTATTGTGCCGTTATTGCCCTTGTTTTTCCTTGCTGACTCTTCGTGTACCAGACCCCGGCTATTCCTAAGGCTTGTTAACTCTCCGTGTACCAGACCCCGGCTATTCCTAAGGCTTGTTAACTCTCCGTGTACCAGACCCCGGCTATTCCTAAGGCTTGTTAACTCTCCGTGTACCAGACCCCGGCTATTCCTAAGGCTTGTTAACTCTCCGTGTACCAGACCCCGGCTATTCCTAAGGCTTGTTAACTCTCTGTGTACCAGACCCCGGCTATTCTTAAGGCTTGTTAACTCTCCGTGTACCAGACCTCGATTATTCGTTTGTTATTGATTTTGATACAGTTGTGTTGCCTGCATTCTGGGACTCCACCTGCATTTTCTGGCGTCATCCTCTGCCGCCTCACACATGGTGACATCACTGGGCTCCCAACCAACAGGTTTGTCCTAAGTGGACTGAAAGGGTCGTGGGTTTTTTTTCAAGGCCCGCGAGATTATCGATTCACGTATTTTAGGGAATACGAATAAATCTAGAATGAGAAATATTTGTAATTTTCTGTGTACTCCAATTATTTATTTAATAGATATGTCCACCTACTGATTCTGTATTTAGATGTTTACTAAGAGTTTATCTCATGATGCACAGTGGAAACTTTAATACCTCGTCAATATTCCCATGTGCTTGCAGGCCATGCTATGTTGTTAGCTGAGCTCTGTAATATATCTAGGTCATATTTACACAGGAAACACAACCATTATCTAGATCATTGCAGGAAACACTATTATTCATTGCAGTATTTTTTTAGTAGCAATATGCAGTTAATTAAATTTCTAGAGTTTACCTTTGGATCCTATAGGGTAAATTGCTGATTTGTTACACAAATTTCTTATCCCCCTCATCGTCTTCACTTTTCTGTTTACATTAATGAATGAGGTGGAAGGTTTTCAGGTATGTAATGGTTATTTAACCAGCCCCTCTCCCTCAACAGCATTTCAGATTCTCTCTGTTTCACCGTGGGGCCCGGTAGCTGCCATCTTTTGCCCTTTCCAAGCAAACCGTTATCTTGAAACACATTTATAAAATGCATGCATTTATTACTGACCAGCATAGGCCTTAAGCCACTGGCATATTCAGGACGCTCATTTAGAAACGATGCAGCCTCTCCAGCTTCCAAAATCAGCTATCCTGCACATATCATTAAAAAGTTAGGCAGATGTCCTGCTTTTCCCTCCATATTCCCAGCCAACAACGGGAACAAGTAAGGCATTTGTATCGCTTGTCCCATAAGCTAAGTATGATTTATGTTGACACATTGTTAATACATTTTTGCGAACCCTGTGATTTTGCCTCCTCATGCCTTACCTGGTATGTTGGTTTTGGCACACCTCAGACCGAATTTGCCCTTTTACCTCTATATGCTTCTCCTCTCTATTTCTACACATGTGCCCCTACCTCAACTGCTCTTGTAGGGAAAAGCTCCTCCTCTCGCAAAGAACCATACTGCCAGTTGTGACGCAACACACAACAAGAGGTCATCATCTAAAGATAGAGGGTCAAAAGTTTAGATGTAAGTAAATTTATTTTTTTACAGTAAGGTCATTTAACCTGCATGGGCTTGGTATAAATCTAGCCTGAATCTAAGACAAGTCCAAGGAGGGAATCTTACATCAGGAAACATGGGCAGACGGTTCTTATCCACTTTGTTAAATTGTATGTTTCCCATGACTCTGGGTCAGTTTCTTTGGCCTCCGGTCACGGGAGCATTTGGTCATGCCCACTCACTGCCTAGGTTTCACCCACAAAGGTATAACTGGGGCTAGCGTTGCCCCCTAATTGAAGCCACAGTCCCAGAAGATGGGAAGATCAGGTATAATTATTAAGGCTGAGGATTCTCCTGCAAGAAGCCTGAAGTTTGCTCTGAATATTCATGATATGCAGTTCACATGGGGAGATACTGTCAGTCATTGCACTGACTTAACTACGTGTTATGCAAAACCACTTCTTTTTTTTAACTTTCAGAAACATTGGGCATTGTTGTTCAGCTGACAGGCTCCTTTTTAAGGTACCCTGTTCTTAAAACTGAAGAAATCGTTTTATTAGTGAAATTGAATAGCAGCCTCTTGAAAAGGTCACTAGACACCGTATTGACATAAGCAGTCACTGCTTAATTTCATTATTTAGAGTTAAAGCACGCTGAAAGAAAGCTATCTGTTAATTCTTGCCTACTTTGCAAATGTGTTTTTTTACTTTGTCATGTTTATATGTCATTTAAGGTGATATTAATTTCCCAGTAGCAAATATCAAACACATGTAACAAAAATAAGTAATTAGCATCCAAATAATGTTTCAAAGCTGATGTCATTCCTTCAAGTTCATATTCCTTGTGCTTCACTTGGACATTTGAAGCCACTTATGCCATACAAATTTACGCTGATTTACGCATGAATGTGAAATGGAAACCACACATTTTCCAAATGTGGCCCCACATTACCAAATCTAATCCTGTGTTCCATGCATGTTCAGGGCAATTGGTGTATAGGTTCTCACCCACTGGGACCTGTTCCCCATCCTAGTAGTGGTTGGGAAATGGGGTGAATAGGAACGGTTTTGTACTTTAGGATATTGTGGAGAGGATATCTGGCTTGTTGGGGTGTGTGGGGCACTTTTACCTCAACCTGTATTTCTTCTTCAGGGGTTAACTGTAAAATGGCAGATTTGGCTTTTGGTTTAAGGTTAGCAGTTGTATGGATCTTACCAAATGCTTTTAAGAATGAATTGTATGGTTATAGAAGTGGAATGGTCCAGCCATTGGTAAACCCCACTCTATCTCTTTCTCGGTGGTTGGTTGAGTCGGTATCATAATCACAAGTTGTTGCTCCTACTATAGTTATAGGCATGCATCTTGGTGTGGACCCTGTGGGGTGAAAAAAAACCTTGGCTTCTGATGTAAGCAATGAGAGAGGTCTACCAGGGAGATGGCTCACCAAGTAAGTATTCCATTGAGTAATCCCTAATATTGCTAATACATATGGGAGGCAACGAGCTTTGTCAGATTTCCATTTCGAATCTACTGGACAACATGAAATCTAATTTATTATACTTTTAGTCAGAGATCATTATTATTATTTAGTCAGAGATTATGTCATGATGTATATACCATGGAGGGGGTCAAATTGGCATAAATGCATTAAAAATGTACAACAAGAAGTAAGAGCTGCTTTTGTATCATTTTGTGGTAGCCCTAGTAGTAGACCTTGTCGAGAAACAGGGTTCACTTGATGGATATGGGCTTAGCTATCTTGACCCTGGCAGTTCAGTCAGGCTTGGAGAAAGCACTGAAGATATGGAGGGGCCAATAACATGCATGGTATCACATATTTTGGCAGTGGCCTTCTAGAGATGGCTCTCATTAGGTACGGTGTCTCCTGGTCATCATACCTGTGGACTTAAATGTAAGACACTTGACAATGGGGCCTAGCAGATTGTGGCCACTGTGTTATTGTTATAATTATCTTTGAAGGTTGAAAGGGTAAACCATGTTTGATTAATATTACAGTATGAAACATGTTTACAATTGTTTATAATGTATCGTTTTTTATTGTTATTTGTTACAAAGAATTGGCTAAAATGAAATATTAGCTGAAGTAAACATTTTTTTGAAAAAAATTGAGTGTGACAAAATGCCATATTCACATTGCCACATTCGCGAGAGGTTTAATTATCTGGAACTAAAAACAAAGGTCACACTACACTTAGGAAGCCAGTCTCTAAGGGGACTATATGGTCTATATTATTAGAGCTGATATGTGCAATGATCCAAAAGTTTCTAATACACTCAAAGGCATTACGTCCCCAGAGAGCAGCAAAGACTTTTCCAATGGCATATGAATTATATAGCAATGACACACTGCTTACCCTAACTCCTCACAATATGGAGTGCTAATCCTGGAACCTAAGTGCTGAGTTATGCCAAGAAAAGTAATCTGGTTCTTATTTGTTATTATTTAACACCATATTGTCTGCATCCTTTGTGGTTGCCTTAAGGGGTCAAACATAAACATTAATATGTACCATATTGTCGACTGTAAGCAAAAAAGCCTCTGATAAAATGTACCAAATATATTGATTATTATAATGTACAACAACCAATCATTGTGTTGCTAGCATATACCAATCTGACACAAAATAAATGCATCAACAACATGTTTATATATTCCACTCATGCTGCATACCTCCCAAGTGTCTCATTTTTAGTTCTGTGATTTTGCACCATACGCAACTGCTGCAGCTCCCTCAAGGCCACCTTGTGACACTCTGGAGCCGTGGGCTGCTAGGTGCGTCTGCTGGTATTTTGGATCAGTTGGGATGTATTCTAAAGAGTGCACCAACAGTCATACAAACAGTCTCATTGTTCAGGTAAGGCGAGCAAGTGGTCACTTCTGTGACAGGCCCTGCTCACTGTGTTCGCCCTTTACAACACCACCAGCACAGGTGCCCCAAATTGGAATATTGGAGTGTATTGAGTAGATGATTCAACATCCTATATTGTTACACACACTAAACCATAGCCTCCACCTCACTGGGAAGGACAATCCCTCTTTCCTTGTTTTTTTGTTGTGATTGTTCTCTTGTAGCCTTTCTATAATATCCCAAGCTGTGTGCAAGCCACCTTCTGAAACCAGTCCCCTGCTGGATTAAAAAGGTATTCAACCACATTTGGACTACTTTGGACACATTTGGACTACTTCTTTCTTTCTTTCTTTCTTTCTTTCTTTTTCTTCCTCTTTCTTTTTCTTTCTTCTTTCTTCTCTTGTAGTCTTTTTGTAACATCACAAGCTGTGTGCTAGCCACCATCTGAAACCAGCCCTTAAAGTACAGTTAATTAATGTTAACATTACTTCACAAAACATGAAATAACTGAAGTATTAAATTAAAATAATTAGTAGAGCCCATAGCTTAAATACAATAATGAAATGTTACAAATCCAATGAGACACAGAAGGAAAGGGAACAAATGAAACTATGTGATGTGAATTAAAATTTGATTCCTATATTGAAATAGGTTCACAGAATTACTACCTTTTGTTTTGTGCCATACGTTATTTTAGGGGAAATCTTTGTTGAATTCCCTTTTTTAACATTGTTATAAGCTCAGACTGAATACAGCTAGTAACTGGTTAGGCAACAACTGCTTTCAATGGTAAGCAGTAATAGGATTATATAATACTGGAAAGAGGTAGATAAGGGGACATCAGCACCTTTTTAATGTATGCCATTTATGAAGGATTTACAGTGTTCTATTCTCTTGTTGTATTATGTGATGTATGGGATGGAATTCTGAAATAAATGTGAGTTTGATCACCTAGTTTATACACAGTAAAGCCTGAGGGGTCTTTCCGTATTATTTGTTAAACGAATATTAGAGGGACAGTGACCACTAATCCCTGCAAGCAATTCACAAAGATGTATTTGTTATGTTAATGATAGTGAAGTTCTGCTCACTTTTCATCATATAGTGCCTTAGCTAGGGGTGCTAGTACCACCCTCACAATGACTTTTACCTTTCAAGATCCCATTGCACAGTGCTGCGGAACATGATTTAGCTATATAACAATTAATAATAATAATTTATACAGGCAATCAAATGGGTAAGCAAAAATGTGGGTCCCCCAGGTTCACCTTTCATTAGTGTATATTCACAAAAATAATTTGACTATGTATATATTATCATTGTAGGGTGTTTCCATTGCTTCAGCAGCCACAAGTTATTTTCAATCAAGTGGCAAACTCCACTGTTACTTCAACTGGTTTAAGTATCCAAAGTGGCTTTTACTAGCCTGCTTACCTAAGCCACTAGCACTACAGATTGTGGGTCTCTCATGTTCCATTAATTGACATTCATATAAGTAGTTAAATATAACAATCAACAAATTTGCCTCCACCACCAGGTCCACCAAGACCATCTCCATGTCCAAGATGGTACAGACACATAATCAATAGCAGTGCAGCAAAACAAACAGGGAGATACCTAGCAAGGGATTTACATCATGGATGTATTCCAGTGCTGATACACACTTTTTATAAGAATTAATATGATATTGGCTCTACAAGGACTTCTAGTATCTTGTTTGGTTTAGCTGGTTAAGCTTGTACTATGTCAGTGCATCGTCTCACATCTTGGTAACCTTAGTGATAACAACAGAAAATGCTAAAAATAGAGATCAGACCATTGTAGAATGAGTGATGCCTGCATGGAACAGTCTTCCAGCGGAGGCATTAGTCATCAATATGTGACGTTTAGACTCTTTAACGTCTCATTTAACTAAACTTATCCATTGTTACCGTAAATACAATACAACAGTTAACATTAGTGGACAGTGGACCTCTGATGGCATGTTATGGTTAGAGACATGGAATTTCTTGAAGTGCTTTGATTATGATGCACTATAGGTGACTTTAATACCATCACATAAAAAGGAAATATTCCAGGAAGTGTAGGTAGGGAGAGGTCTTAACATCTGTGGGGTGTGAAAGTTTCATTAGTGTTAACGTTGCACACACAGCACAAGCCTACACAAGGACCTATCTACGAAGTAATATAATGATCAACACTTATAATCAAACCCCGTTGCCTCAAAAAGAATCTTCAACTTCAATGATGAAAATGTTCATGTGGATTTTCACTCTGTTTTTCATGGCGCAGATTATTGGGACCTGTTTTTTTGGTGTATACTTCTACAAGAGGCTAGATAAGGTAAGATATCATGTCATTAAATAATATTTTGTTATATGCGCTGAAAATAAATTAGAGGTCTTTAGGATCTTAAAGACAGCAGCTTCATTTCTTTAAATGATCTTGTTTAATAAAAGTTTATAATAGACAGATTCCTTCAAGTCACTCAAGGATAATTGCCAAATATGACTGATTGCATTGAATTATGTTCTAAAACGAGATACGTTGAATTATTTTTTATGATTCTTGTGAAGTGAAACATTATTCTTTTATATACACCATAGCTTGTATTCCATTTTCTTGATTAACATTGTGAGACTTAGTTTTCTTATCTCCTTTGGCCAACACAGAAGTTTATAAAACTTAAAAAAGTCATCTTTACTGTGCTTAAAAACAATTAGATTGTAAGGAAAATACAATATTAATACTGGTGATAAGACTACTAGGGGTTTTTTTTGTTCATTTGTTTTCTCTAAAGTTAGCTTTTTCCATAAATGTCAAATTATCCCAAAAAAAACAACAACATTTTTACAGGTGAGACCGGACTCATGTTGCACCTAAAGCAGCTTCCATCCAAAGGCAAGAGGTGTAATGATATAAATAAATGATCTTTAAAATGGACTATAACTCCGAGAACCCATCCACTGAAGTTCCCGGAAATTTGTGTTCATTATTCACCGAGGATTATTTTCCCTAAACAGCACCCACAGTTTTTCATTAATTTTCACCCCATCACTGCACTCCTTCTCAGAAGCTTTACACCATAAACAATGATTATAGAATCTAAGCGGATGCTTCATGCAAACAGTTAGAGACCATCTAATAGTTTGCTTTTGGCAACTTTAGCAATAAACCAGCTAATTAGGATGAAGCTCATTAAAAGTGTGTTGCTATTCTTGCCATAAAGAAAAAGCGCAAGATATAGTAGCCTATTTCACAAGCGTATTTATCTATAATAGCAGTTTAATTAAAACTCTGAGATTGCAGCTGTCTCTCTGCTGGATTAATGTCTGTTAAGGTAAGTAAACAAATTAACACGAGCCAGTTTCTTAATATGTGG
The DNA here is from genome assembly GCF_027358695.1 of Spea bombifrons. NCBI lineage: Eukaryota > Metazoa > Chordata > Amphibia > Anura > Pelobatidae > Spea > Spea bombifrons. Next base: position 31,307,477 of record NC_071094.1, read on the forward strand.
TAAATCCATATTGCTGAATTTGTACCTTGGTTAGAATTAATATCACTGCAACTATTTATATATATCTTAATTAAAATTAACAAAATACAGTAAGAAAGACAGATTATTCACTAAAGAAAGAATCGTCAGGAGAGTTTGCAGCAGATGTAGTTAGATTTTGCGGACTTCACTTTACATCACAAAGGGCCAACCACAATGAGCTTCTGCTGTGTACAAACCATATATAAGTTTGTGTTATTTCTTAAAAGTCATATGGCATATGATAAAATTTAAAAAAAATCCGAGCTTTATTTATCCACATTATAAAATCATCAAAGATGCTCATGGGATTTATGATTTCTGTTGTCTTGGTTGATTTTATAGCTCAGGTTAATTAATAAAGTGTATTGGACCACAATGTGTAAATTCAGCTCTTGGTCCACTTGAGCTTTTTAGCTGCAACTCTCAGTGGAATATAAAACTAAATGACGGATCCGAGGCACAAGGAACTCACTGTATGTAAACCCAAAAGCCTTTACAGTTGTCAATATAAGCGCTACTAAAACCAGCCTGAATCCAAGGCACACAACAACTCTTTGGGTTTCATATTAAAGATGGCAGATATAGTTGTAAATGTTAATAAAACTTGCCATAGTAGGTGAACATAATATTTACCTCGGCTGGTTAAAGTGGACAATGTCTTTATGATGGGAAGTCAGGCCAGCTTGGCCATTGCCCTTACCTTCTGTCTAATGACGATAAGTTGAAGGGTTTATGGTCAAAAAGCCTTGATAAGTAGAGCATCTAAATGTCAAACAAATTATGATTCAGCTGAACCAACATCTGATACTATGGGAAAACGGCCCAATAAGTATACATGTAAGTAATTGCAATTTACTGAATAGTTAAAATGTGATGATCTGTCTCATCTTGTACGCAAATGTGGCTTTATATACATTAAGAAAATAATAATATTTAAAAATGTTAGCATTTTCATTTTTGAATGTAATACTGCCTGCCCCACTATTCAGCAGATAGAGAGGGAACAAAGTGTGAAATGTGATCCTATTATTACAGCAACCAGGGCTGGACTGGCAATGATGAGGCAGCCCTGGCACTTTAAGGCCAGCAGCCGTGTCATGACGTAAGTGTGGCCGACGACTGGATATACGCATCACATGTTACCGTTTTGTGCTCATGTAGCCTTTGTCCCGGCACATCCAGCCACTGGCCACACACTGCAGCACGAGATCTGCCACTGGGGCATTTTCCTGAAGATGACATTTTCCTGAGGATGACGTCTTTTCATTTGCTTCTATGGTGATACAGAGAGGGTTACCGTTCTGCACTGACTGCCTGATTATGAACTCACAAGTGGTTAATACATTTTCTAACATCAAAAAAATGATAAATGGCGCGGTGCACACATTTATACTATTATGTCTGCTTCCATGTCATTTGCTTCAGGTTTTCAGAAAAAAATCTTATTTATGCCCCTGTAAACAAAAACTCCTTTTTTTAATTTTATCCTTTCCCTTTTGTTTTAAAAGATAGAAGAGGAAATAAATTTATATGAAGATTATGTTCTCATGAGAAGGATACAGAAATGCAAGAGAAGAGAAAACCCGGATCCAACATTGCTGGACTGCAAAAAGGTGGTAGCTAAATTTCAGGACCTGATATCTGAGGTATGAAAAGGAGCAAATCGCATATTGTGCTGGGTTTAAAGGGCATGTAATGCGTGGTTTATCTTTTTTTCCGTTTGCAGAATTTACACCTATGCACCTTTGGTATCTTAAAATGTAAGATGAATAATTTCCACACTATTGGGACGATTTTCAACTCTACTTCCTTTAACCTTTTAGTTCCAGAGAGAGAACCGTGCGTTCCAACAGCTTCTCTCTGTTTTTTTGTTTTCTAAAGTGGCAGCTGCTATTTCATGGAATGTAATTCTCCTGCTGCAAGGCAGACTACACTACCCTAAGCCAGGCAGATGTTAGCAGCCAGTTAGAAGATCCTTAAGCCTAGCGTAAATGTAGATGAGTTGAATTTGTTGATTTGAAAAGAGTATGAAAATGTGACATTTTGGGCCATGTGATCAAAAAGGATACCCTAGAGTCACATGCGTTTGAATGACGAATAAGGCACTTCATAATTGTGTTATTATGCATTCTTTAATCTTTTGAAACATTACAATTATGACAGTGATCTTAAGGGGATGTTGCAGCATGGTCCAGTGTTTGCCTCACTGATTGGTTGCTTCACGCAGCCAATCAGTTGTAGGAAAGTGTGCCTATTGGTTGCATCCTCACTGAGCCAACACTGGAGCTGACCGGTATGCATTAACATATCAACATGGTGGGTCTCGTTAAGTAGATGCTATATTGTTTGGAGTTAAAGTGTTTTATATTTATTTATTTAGTTTATTAATTTGTTTCATTTTATCTGCTTTAGTTCATATCCCTGTTTTTTCTCTTCTGCTTACAATGCATACCGTGCTTTTGTGAACGCTTGTGAGATTTTCTGGAAAAAAAACATGGCTGCCTCCCGCAAAATAATGTTTCTCTAATTTAGAGACCGTGATATAACTTATATGTGTATGTAGGCTTGGGCTGTTATAGGTGGAAATTATGCCCGTTTGAATACGGGTCCCCATTTCCTGCAAGTTAGGTGGCGTAGCGGGGGCTCCACCTGTTCCCCAGAACGATGTACTCTCAGCGCTCCAGATAGTGTAGAAAGCAGGTGTTTATTGCTACACAGGTGGCGGCGTTTCAAATCACCAGGAGACTAGTTTAAAATAATCACTGCAGCATGGCTTTTCACACGTTGCTTTATTGGTATTTGATATATGATAATATATTTTTGCATTACATTTTTATTCACTATAAAATATCTTAGTGTGAGATGTACAATTGATATATGATTTTTGGAATATTTGACACATTGTTGCAAATTGTATAATGTATTATTATGAGGTGCTGCTTGTATCCATAATTATAATTAATTGGTGGCATGACTCTATTCTTATTAGATGTCATGTATGTGTGTGCATATAAGAACATTTGCCTTTTTCACCTCCTTTTCACTCCTTTCTACACTGTCTTGATAGCTGAGCGTTTGTTTCAATTCTTTGATTTGTGTGCCCAAAAATTATATAAATTGGAACTTATAGTCGCAGCTACGAAGAAGCAAATGACAAAGACTTTAAGCAGCTAAGCCTTGCCTGGTCCAGGCTTTATGGAAGTATTGTTAGATGGTAGCAGTAGAGAGACAGGGATGTTGCAACAAATAAGGTTTGCTTTACTATTTTTTAAAAAAATATGTGGCCCTTAGTACCCCTTTAAGCAAATGTACTGTCTAGAGATTCACAAACATCCCTCAAAGTTGCCATTATTTAAGAATTGTTCCCATCAGCAGGATCAAAGCTCATAGTGTCACTTGTGGGTTTAACAGTTTGTGTAAATTGTATAGTGTACCCAGAGTTACAATAAGAGACAAAAATCCATATAAGGCAAAGAATTAATAAAAAAAAAAAAAGAAAAAAGAATTAAATGTAGAAATAAAAATGTCTCAAAATGATGGGGTGTAAAAGCCATAGAGAGGGTTGGGGATGCAAATAACAAGCCCTAAGAACTACTGTTGGAGGTAGGCAGTAAGTGGCGATTTCCTTCATCTGTAACTAAAACATACCGAGATTACTTAAGGTGGGCGTAACTGACAGCAACAATAAAACGCCTCCATCTTTTATTTCCAATGTATAGATTCTATCTGGGTGTAACACACTAAAAATATGAGATATGAGCCTACACAGAGGTGGAGTATGGTCAAAACGCAAAAGCCTAATTGAGAGCAGATTCCACTCACTGAGCTATGAAAACATAGCCACCCTCCTTGCCACCCTGTTTTGCTAGAGCCACCTAGGAGAACTTGGCATGTATCCGAGATGTGGATAGCATTACCTCTAATCCATATGCAATGAGTGTTAATAATATATACATTTCTATATGTCTAATTGCAACCTGAATTAATAGTATACTCATTAATTAATTAATCAAATGATGTTTCTCTGTGGTTACCACCAGCGTGAGGCTTGCTGCTAGCTGCAACTGATGTATCAAAGGTATATAAAATTACATTAACACAGTCAAATCTGTCATGCCCATTATATGCCTCGTAGCGATACCATATATTAGCTATACAATTCAGAACATATCTGACATTATTATAATTTCAGCACAGGAAACATAAAATGTTTGTTGTATTTGCTGAATCTACTTCAAAATTAGAGTATTAGTTAATATAGCGTTATCAAATCAATAGAACATTACAGATTGTCCGTTGTTCCCGGTACATTAGCAGTAGCTTAGGTAAAGAGGGATACGGAGTCTTTACCTTCCTACTGATTCTTCTTTGTGTGTTCTCTTGAGTGACTCAGATTTTGATTTCAGTGGACAGTATAATAACCCTGTGACTTAAAGTGTTGCTTTCCAACTACACACATATAGAAAACTCTTAATTAAAACCGCTGGAGGCATATAGGTTAATGCATTTGGGTGCCTCATCTCAACTCAACCTCCACTTAATGCCCTGGTATAGAGGTGCCTTTGATGGTTTAGATGTGCCTCTTCCAAGAGACATATTTACAATGCAGGGTATTAATGATTAAGACCTTTCAGGCAATCCATTTAGAGATCGTAACATATATGACAACATGCATTAGGACCAGTGAAAGAGAAAAGCTGAGCAAAGTGTGAGATATTTTCATAATATTTTACTAGTTTATCCTTTGGGAACGTGGCCATAGGGAATGTGTCGCTGGCTCTGTCTTGCTCATGAAGTACTGCAAAGTAGTATGAGTTTGCTCCTCTATTACATTCCATCATTTAACTCTCTAGGCTTTTCACATTTTTTGTGTCTTTTGAAAGGGCCAAGAAGTGTTTCAGTACTTTGCTTCACAATCATGCTACTAAAATGGCATCATATGTTACTAACATTCATTAGCCTTTCCTTAACTCTTTGGTATAATACAAATACACTCGGGGACAATCTCATCCCAAAAAGAGCTTGTGTTATATTAAAGTACTAAAACAAACCTCTCTAGAGACTGGCTATGTCATCTTGTAGTCTGAGTAGTGTACCATAGCTGAAACCCCTGCTGGAATATAAGTACCTTAAATCATGACAAGTAATAATGTTCATTAATGTATGTCCTATGTTGCTGGAACCATTAGAACTATTTTGTTATTGAGGAATCACTACAGTAGATTTTTTGTATCTACTAATGGAGGTTTTTTAATTCAAGAGTTTCAGAATGAGCCCATTTAGAAAATTCTCCAGTATGCTAAGTGTCTCTGGGTTTTGCAACCAGAAATTGGCATCTGTGGGTTTGATTTAAGGCTATGTGGGGCTAGCCCTGCCCCGGTGTGTGGCTACCCACACCTTCACATGTGGCTCCTAAAACCAATCCCCTAGAAGATGGAGAACTCTTGGTAGATTCCAGGTATGAAAATGTGGTTAAAGCACCTTAGCCAAGGGTGAAAGGGTGCTTCTAGTGTAACAAAGACCTAAGTGCACAAAGAATATATTTACTAGACCCCAGTGTCCATTTTTGTATTATTGTTTGTAATAAGTACACCCAACACATTTCACAATATTCTCCTGTTTCTCCTATAGAAAAAGATAAATGCTGGCTTACATTTTTACCAACATCCTCAAGTATTCATATTTTAGTTATAACCAATGATTAGATGTCTAAATGAAAGAGTGTAGGATGGATTCTTCGATATACAGATGGGGGATCCATGTCATATAATGTAACAGTAGAAACCACAGTTCTAAACCAGACAAATGAATTTTGTTTTTAACTATTACTGGTCAACTGAATTTTACCTGTATATGCAAATTTGATTTATTCAACGTGCCCAATAATTAGAGATTTTTCTTGAAATTGGTAATTTTAAGGGAAATTAGAAAGTATATACACATAAAGTAAAAATAACTTATAAAATGAAAAAAAGGTTCTAAAAGAAAGAAATGGCAAGTATGGGATGTTTTAGTTTTCCTGAAACAGGCTAGTTTTAATACATTTGTACCCAAGAAATTCTAGAAACCTCTGTAACTGATTTTTTTCTGAGCTGTTTGAACAAACTAGAAAAGATGTGGGATATACAGAAGTTATGTGACAGAGACTCGTACCCGACTGGGTAGCTCCCGTCGTAGAGATATTACTTTGCCGCTGAAAACTCAATTGCTCAGGGGATTAACCCTTTGTAATCAGCCAAGGATTAGTCGAAATTTAGTGTAGAGTGCAAACAGTACATAATAAGATAAAGAGTATAATCGGGCAGGTTCCCAGCACAACATGGGGAAAAACAGACGATTTTGTCACAATTTAACTTTAACATTACTTTTCGCAGATGTAAGTGTATAATATATACATTTTTCAACGGCTTTAGGACAATGGCCTTAGATACCCGCTGTTACAAACCTGATTGCTGATTCTGTGATAGAATCTCTTCAGGTTTGTGATTAACACTGGAAAACTTTTTCTTTTGAAAATCTGGAACATTCCATGAAATGCATAAGACACACAAAAAAAGAATATCAACCTTATTAGGAAAGAATCAAACCAGTGCATTTGACAGAAAAAGCCTCTCAGGTGGAAGTTTCCGACTCCAACAGATTTTAACTTTCATCTCGAGCTTAACGCTGTCATAAAAGGACAAAGCCTCAAAAATAAAAGACAAGAAAGAAAACCAAAAGTGGAAAAAAAGCTGAAAAACATTTTTGTGTCGCACTTTCCTCGGATATAAAAATAGTTTAGGAAATAAACCTGCAGAAGTTATCGTTCTTAGATGTTAGATAAATGAAACATGACATAATTGTGCTTGTAATCCTTTATAGATCATAGAAGTTTAAAATGAGAAACAAAATATCCTTTTATAATAAAAATATTAGAAAACATAGCAAATACAACTACTTTTTTTGGGGGAAAACATGGGTGTGTGGCACTTTGGGGGGATGTTTATTACAGGAAAGTATGTCAGAAATCTTAGGGCCTACAAGCGTAATCTACTAGACACACACTTTGATTCCTAATCATATCGCCTGTTTGAAACAGTAGAATGACTGAGCCTTAATCACCCAGTCAGACAATCTGACTAGTGAAGGGAGGGAACCGCAGAAATGAGAAACTTGGAAACTTACAAAGTATGTTCTACTTGAACTCTCCAGAGTAAAAACAGACAAAACCATGAGACTTGATGGAATACACAACATTATTAAAAGAAATGTCCTGGTAAAACCTTGGGCAGAGTTTTTTAACCGGATACTATTATTAGGAGTACTTCCAGAAGATCGGAAGTTGGTAATTGTAGTACCACTTACAAAAAAGCTAGCAGGGGAGACTCGGTCAACTACAGACCATTAAGTCTTACATCAGTAGTTGGGAAATTAATGGAAACCATGGTAAATTAAAATACTGGTAAATATTTTCATAGTGTTTTAAATTTTTTTGACAGGGTAACTAAAATAATAGGAGCAGTCTATGATAATGATAAATGGTGTGTTGGATTCAAATTGTCAGGAAAGACTAAGGGATCTTAATATGTTTAGCTTGGAGAAAAGAGAGAGGGGAGATGTGATAGAAACATTTAACTATTTAAAGGGATTTAACAGGAGGGAGGTTTATTTCAGAGGACAACTGTTAGAACAAAATGCCATAGTCTAAAACTGGAGGGTCTGGGTCTTAGATGTAATGTTGGAAGTTATACTTTACCAAGAGGGTGACATAAATGGAACAGCCTCCCATCGGAAGTGGTAGAGGTTAATACGGTGAGAGAATCTAAACATGCATGAGATAGACATAAAGTTATTCTGAATCTAAGGCATCAGGATAAGTAGGCAGATTAGATGGGCCAAATGTTCCTTATCGGCTGTCAAATTCTATGTTTCTATGTAGTGTTTAAGCAGGGGAGCCCACAATATCAACCATAGCGGGCTACAGGTTTTCAGATAAAGTTTGTTAGAATAACATAAGATAAAACCAGATGTTTGACAATTTTAACCTATTATATACGGCATTTCATTTTATGCCCAAGGAGAAACATATTTTCCTGTTCATTAATTCAGATTTTTTTTTTTGGTTTAGGTCACAGAAACTAACATACCTGGAAAAATGACATTAACAGCACAACAAGTTGGAGAAAAGTCTAGCCAAGATATTATTGGTATGTAAAATAGAAATACATGAGCAAACGGTGAATTCAAAACCTTTAAATAAAAACATGAAAAAGCTGGTTTCCTTTCAAGAGGTGCACAGAAGTTGGATGGAATGCGGTGTAATAGGTTCTAACTACCATTTTGTTCTAACATCCTGTTTGTTGCAGCAAAACACAAATCACCAAGTTCAAAGTAGGTGGAAAGCCTAGCAGACTGTAAGGATTAAGCTATAAAAAGCAAAGTGTGTTTTGCGAATAGTGCAAGTGCATCTGAAACTTAACTACAGGAAACCGTGGTGCAGATTTGCAACCTTCTAAACTTGATGAAGGGTAAAAGTTATTTTAAATAGCATCCTGTCTATTAAAATATAGTACAGCATACAACGCTGCCGCAAGTCATTTAAAGTGACACACCTTATTAAAAACATTCTAGTTATGCATGAACCTATGAATGTGCCTGTACATGCTGCTTCTCTGGGTCTCCAGAACAATCTCTTCATTCTCCAGGAGCGTTGTGTGGCCACGCAGAATCCCCACTCAGGTTCCACTTACTTCCCACCCACTCAAGTCTTAGCGGGGATAACCCCACTTCTATGTTCAGGTAGCCCTGCTCTAGAAGAGGGTGAGCCCTGGGTAACCTACCCTGGCAATTACTATATCGCTTCTCGCACTGATCCAACAAAAGGCTTAAACCCCTTGTAGAAGCGTGCGGGTTTTACTCAGTTAGGGCAGTTTGGGCAGTTAGAATAATCTTAAGATTCACAGAGTTCAAATTACGATGTTTACTCAACTACCCTTTTTAACTAAAGCCAATCCAGTGTATTTTTGAAAGCCTCCATGGTGCTTCACCACCTCCATTTGTAGAGTGTTGTATGAATCCATGAATATATTGTTTGTGGTGTGTACGTGCATTACATTATCAGACTTGATTTCACTTCAGCTTTTTATGAAACCCCCAAATACCAGGGCTGATTATCAGCAGTTTCCAGCCGAATTGATAGCCCGGTTCCATTTAGGAACATCTTGGAGAAGGTTGAGCTTGAAAGACATCAGCTTGAGGTTTACTTCTGTTCTGAAGCATGCATTAGACCTCATGGCGTATGAGCCATCGGTGGCCGAACCCAAAGTGACTGCCAAACATCTATTATCCATTCCATTGCTAGTACACTATAATATAATAAGACATTAACCATTCATTATTTTGTTGTTTACAGAGACAGAGAAGGTCTCGGTTGCTATACACCTCGTGGGAGAAAAAAGCAACAATACAGAAGGTATACATGATATTTTATTGATGAAGAACTATGGGGTATCTTGTATATTAATGAAAAATTAAGTAAGCAGGATAGTCATCTTTCTCATCAGTCTCAACTTATAGTTGGGTTTAAGACATTCAGGAGTCTATGGACAAACCCCCCCCCCTCCAAGAATTGACCAGTTAGCAGTGTTTGTGAAAATGAAATCAACAACTTGAGTTACTGGTAATTAAGAAGTTGGTTCTGTTTCCTGAGATGATGGCATGATACCGACTTCCTACCTCAGATCAGACATTTTGTGTGGTTTGTTGAGTAAACATTTTTTGTGTACGGGAATCCTGCGGTTATTAATATTTCAGTGACATTTGAGGACTTTGAAAATTTTAATGTAATATTTATAACAAGAAAGTTTATTATGTGTTGTGTAATTCGGGTCCCTATGAGATATAATCGGTATTGTCAGAGAATACGCGGATTACAGGTTAAAACGTAGAAGTTAAATAAAAGATATTATTTAACTGTATAAAACTGCTCCTTAGAGTTTATTGTTATTCTTTAATCTCAAATCACCTTGCTGTCCATATGGACATAAATACAAATGGTAATTTAAGAAGCCCCACAATGGGGAGCCTAATCACCCCTATGGCCATAAACCAGTATATTCCACTGAGTAATGGGATTTTTTTCCATTTGTACTATATAAACTTATTCTAATGGAAAAATGACATCATTTTTTATTTGTTTTCACAGTTCTACAATGGATGTCGAAGGGATATGCAACGATGCGCCAACAGATAGCCTATTCCAATGGTAAATTAAAAGTGGAAATACCTGGGGTTTATTATGTGTATTCACAAGTCAGTTTTTGTGTGAATACAAAACAGTCGTCTCGAGCTCCGTTCCTGCAATACATTTATTTACGCAGACAACATGAAATGGACAAGTTACTGCTCAAAGGAGCAAAGGCAATACCTTCTCAGACGGGAGACTGCTCTCTGCATTCACTTCAACAGGGAGCTGTGTTTACTCTCAAGCAAAACGATCAACTCTTCGTCAATGTGACAGATTCATCTTACATCAATTACAGCCCCGGCCTCACATATTTTGGCATGTTTAAGCTCTGAAGAACTGCCAGGAACAGTAAGACTAACTGAATAGAAACTCTAGTTTCTTTCATTATTTAAACAAATCATCTTCCCCGTACGTAATTCTCATTTACTCAAAAAACAACATTTTTAACGGTTGATTCATAAAAAAACATATAGAAAGAGTATATTCGTTTTCTTTTTTTTTCAAGGTTTGGCCACATAATTGCTCCATTTAATGAATTCCTATTATCGACTTGTACTTTTATATCAGCAATCATACTTGATTGTCACTAAACTAAACAATGAATGTTTTAATAGCGCTATGTCATTTCTTCTATGTTAATCTTAAATCTGTGGGTTCCCCCAAAGTAAGCATGTATTGGAATTTGTTGGGTTTTACACGTTGCTCCGAGCTGACAGCAGAATGATATAATGTACAGCTTGTCCTTATTAATCTTATTGGGCTTCCTGTAAATGAAATGGTTCATGCAAGACAGATCCAAGTAGTAAGTTACCATAACATGCAAGAATTGCATTACATTCCGTGCAACATGGACGCCAAAATGCATGGAAATTGGGGATGTGATGAATTCATTTAAAAAACGCATTGTGTTGTTTTAACCCTTTGAATACTGGAGAAACATTTACTAAAAGTAGAGTTGGGGTTTAAGCTCTCTCATGCCACTGTTCATTATCAAGGGCCTATACTGGCTGGTTTCTGAGCTGAACCAGTACAATGCTTGGTGTGTGAGGAGACATGTTATACAGGGCCAGTCTGGCTCTTCCTGCAGTAGAAGGTCTGGGTTGGCTCTTCATAGCCGTACCTGGGAACCTCCCCCCATCTGGATGTCTTCAGAGACAGCGGCTTAGCGTGGAGTGAGTCTAGTCCTAGATAGCCTAGAGTTGTAAGGCAGGGTAAACCTCAGCAAACTCTCCTGTCCCAATAATAAGAGGACCCTGATATCTCGGCCAGCAAGAGCTGAAACATTTAACTAGTTAGATCAGTAAAAGTGGAGGAAATGTTTTCCCCATAAATATTAAAGGACTATGTTTCTGCCCGGAGTTTAGCAGGCCAGCTGGGTCCAACGTGAACCTCCTTCCAGGGAGTACCTACAGTCATCACCCAGAGATCTCCCTCCGTGGGGAGTGGCTTCACAAGGAAGAGGGGCTAGCCACACATGTGGCCACAGCCTGCCATGCAAGAGGCATAGTTAGCCCCTGGGAGCATGTCATTGGTTGACAGCGGGAGGGGAATTGGGTAGAGAGTGGGTGTGGCTAAATGCCACTCCCCTGCCTGCTTAAAGACGAAATTGACCCAGAGACACAAAAATATAAACATATTGATTTCTAAATGAGACACAACATCAAAGCAGCCACCAGTTTTCAATTCTCTTTCACGGTTAAACAGAGAAATGACCATTACACCATACTAATATATATCTGAACTATGGAGTCCATTTTCACCAACTATATTTAAAGAAAACACTAGAATATAAATGCCAAACCCATAAATATATTTTAATTGTGTATTATTTTTTTGCTTGAGATGTATTGTTTAATGGGATAAATAATCCCCATCATTGTAAACGAGATAAAACATTGATATTGTTTTGCCCTTCATAATGATCCTATAGCTTATACAGAGCTGAGGCAAATCTACTTAGAGGCACAAATATCCAAAACAGATAACAGTTAAGGGGTTCATCTGCCTCCTCCACTTTTTCTGCCTTAACGCTTCATATTCTTTTTACTATGACATAAATAATTAAAATTGTTCACACTGTGACCTACAGAGCGGTGAATAGGGCTCATGGCACCTGGGGAAGTGTCGGAGGTCCTGTTCCGCTCTGCTCACAGCCACTTCTGGCAGTGGTAGGGGGTGCAAGGGATCGTCGTTGACCGATCACCTTGCAGCACTTGGGGGCAGCTGCCCCACTTGCCCCATGGAAGTTAGGGCCCTCATAAAACGTTCTAATACTCAACTCCCAGAATCTCCTATGAAATGCTTGTTTTATAAGATGGTCCTGAACATCTGATCCACTGTCGTGGTTAATAATATGAATATTTGCAGGTCTATTCCCTTTGAAGCTTTCGTAGGATTATATCAATGTTTAAAATAGCAAATCATTTATTTAGCATACAAGAAAAGAATGCAGTGAACAGACAATGTACATGTTTTATTTATTAATATGAATTTTTATAATAAATAGGTAATGTAATGTTTGTGTATAGCGCTACAATATGTGCCCAGTGTTTATTGAAAAAGGGGCTGTTCAGAAGTTGGATATTCAAGGCAAATCTTTTATATCTTGTAATCAATGAACTACTTGTGGTGCAACGTCTTCTGATATAGAGATATATATATCGGTAAATAAGGGAAAAGATGATGCCATGAGCAGTCTCTGCGAATAGAAGGCTTGAAGTAATATTGTGTTTAAAATCAATTATCGTCATAGGCCATTTGGGCAGTATTATCTAAACAGTGAAGTTCCAAGTGTGGACTTTCCATCAGACATACAGAGTACTTGGTACCCTGCCAGTCACCTACTGTAATGCACCCTATCATACGTGTCATTTAAACCTATAACATGCCTTTAGATTGGTGTTAAGCATGCCATCATTAGCCATTATATGAACCAACAATGGCAGACTTGTTGGTAAAAACACACCTAATCCTAATCAACAAGTGCAAAATTCCAAGTGTATGTAATAATGTGTATTTACATGTATTTTACCAAAACGCCTTCCTGAGAAATGTACCTATATAACAGAAGAAAATATTTAATTGCACATTTACCTTGTTGTAAATATATATATGTATTTTCAATTAAACTATTTATGCACTAGCCTGCTTTATTTCTGAGATTTATTTCAGGGTAAAAGATGCACAGGCAACAAAAAGTTAAATTTATTCTATGTTTGCTGAGGTTTTACAAAATCTGATGAACTGTTTCCTAGAACATAAAAAAAAAAAATCACCTTGGCTTAGTACGGATGTCATCGGCTATGTTTTTTTTTTTACATCACGTAGTAAAGATCAGATTTGCACACTGCAGTTAATGTAGAGCGTACACCAGGTCTTTACTCTTTATGTGATACTGAAATGAAATAAAAATCGTTTCACAGACCAACCTTGGCCCTTTTCTGCATTAGAAATGTTTTCCAGCCTATACAGGAAAAACACGGTCTGCAGCGGTCAGAACTTATCTAAAGTGGTCCAAGGAAGGAAAAGCGGTGAACCGGTGCCAGGGTCATGGGCGACCAAGACTTACCGATGCACTCGGGGGGGGTGAAGGCCGGCCGTGTGGTCAAATCCAACAGCTGATGAAAAAGTGAATGCTGGTTCTGATAGAAAGGTGTCAGAACACACAGTGCATCACAGTTTGTTGCGCAGACCAGTCAGGTGCCCACGCTGACCCCTGTCCACTGCCGAAAGTGCCTACAATGGGCACGTGAGCATAAGAACTGGACCATGGAGCAATGGATGAAGATGGCCTGGTCTGATTAATCACGTTTTCTTTTACATCACGTGGATGACCGGGTGCGTCCCTCACCTGGAGAACACTCGGCACCAGGAAGTATCCATGGGGGCCGCACCTCGCAATTTACAGGACTTAAAGGATCTGCTGCTTACGTCTTGGTGCAGATACCACAGCACACCTTCAGAGGTCTAGTGGAATCCATGCCTCGATGGGTCAGGGCTATTTTGGTGGCAAAAAGAGGGACCTACACAATATTAGGCAGGTGGTTATAATGTTATGGCTGATCGGTTATTATTAATACATTAACTGTTATTTACACAAACTAAAGTTATTTTATTTATTTTCCAGCATCAGTTCATATATGTTAATAAAAAAAAAAAAAAAAAAAAAAACTCACAAGTATTGTTTTCTGTAAAACAAAAAATATATATTTATTGAAAGTGTTGAATAGCAATAAAAAAAGGCATTAAAACAAACCAGATAACAGCAACAAAAACCATACAATACATAAAGTAAGAGATAAAGAAGCTGTTTGTAATACATTTAGCAAACAGGGATACACAGTATTTACAATTTCAGCAAATAAGTAAACATATCCAGACTCATAAAAAAAATGATAAAAGGCAGATACAAAGAACCCCCCAAAAGGTTTTACTAATACTCAGAAAAATTAGCTTAAAAGGGGTTCTTTGGATTCTATTTGTTACAGCATTGAATGCAATGCCTACGTATGTTAAGGTGTTTCTAATAAGAGTGTGGTTATTGCCTTCTATATAAGCCGTGGAGGTGATATTTTAGGCATGCTGGTGATTATTTCTTTGAGACATGCAGGATTTGATAATTACATTTAAAACCATCCCTGCTGGCCCTTTCAAAACAGACTTTTTATAACAAAAAATATATACAGCATAATACAATACTGTTGCTTCTTATTATTGTATTAAAATAAGATTACATTTTAATCCTTAGCAGTAAGAAGAAGAAAAAATACATTATTAATTGCATCACTGTCACGCATTGCATTGCACTTAGAAGAATATTGCATATTTTGGTGCACAAAGCTATCGGATTCCTTCCGACACGAAACCTTTTCACAAATAGTGCCTGCACTTTCTTAATTTGCAAATAAAATTCACTATGATAAGCATTGCTTTCGCTGGGGCAGCTTCTTAACACTATTTTTGAGGCACTTATAATATTGACGTGAGCTTTTAATGTAATGTGGCAAAATATCACGTCTATGCCTTGGATGCAACTCAGTGGCTATCATGAAATCATCTGAGTACATCTAGGCGCAAATTAATGATTAGAAAGTAATAAAAAAATGGATAGTAAATATCGCCACAACGGTAATATTTGCATTTATCTTGTCCAAGATGATCAGCCGTGGGCTATGCAAGATCCCATGTATGAGATTCCCATAGCTGTCCATTGAACAATGCATGTTGACACGAGGAAAACAGAGCTTTTCACTATTTAAATAAGGTTGAGATCTTAAGGTAAAAAATAATATTTTTTGAACTGTGGACAAATAGTTCTTTTAGATGCAAGCCATTTAAATTATGATTTTAATGTATTTTTTTGTGTTTAAAAACATAACTGGGTGGTTGCATTGTCCATATTCTGGAATATTACCTATGTGAGTGTACTATTTGTGAAGACTAAATATATCTTATACCACAGACATGATGTAAAGGTTTTTATGTATAAAAAGTTCACTCACGCCTATCACCTCTCCTCATCTCTATCTCAGACATTGATACCAGGTTCAACCTCACTACCCATTCTGCATACAGCTGTGGTTAATGGCATATGTTAAATCTCACCTTAACTCTGTTTATTTCTATTTATCTTTCATCTTCTACCTCATTCCTCAAGCTGTCTACTATTTACCTCCTTGTTTTATACCAACTGCTGGGGGGGGCAAAAAAACAAACTCTGTTCGGCTGGAAGGTGCTCTCTCTAGAAAGAGAACTTCATAGCCAAGATATCCTTGCAGGTAAAACCGATCCTAGATCATTTTTTCTCGATGTTATGGCTGTTAATTCCATACTGTACCTGTATGCAAACCATACAAAAATACACGCAAGATAAATGCAGAAAAAAATTGGAATATCAGTACCTTTAGTCAACTGGTGACTCGGGTTAATTCTTTTAGCTAGTTGTATCCATCCAACATTAATTATCTGTTTTTCTAATAGTTGAATATGTATTAGACTTAATATATAGACTTGGGGTGGATATGTACATAATTACGTATAAATACACATTAATCTGAGGTTAAAGGTTTCCTCTGGCAAAACTCAAGTTTGAAATTGGTTTGGAGGAATTCGATTTCAGGAACTGTTCCACGGGGGATGTGTCCCACTCCTGCTACTTTGTGGCCTCCTATGTTCTCTTATAGGTTTTTTTTTTTTAATCATTCAATTCCAGATGAACATAAAAACATATAGTCAGGGTGTCTGCAAATGAAATACATGCCATATTCGTATGTGTATTAGCACAGGCAAAGCTGCCATGCTGATCATCAAAATAGAGTTCTACGCAGCATTTCGAGTACCTTGAAGAATGCGTTTACGGCCGTTCCTGGAACTTCACAGTTAATATATTTTGGAAGCTATTAAAGAAAATGATATAAGTACAAAGAGGTCTCATGTAATATTGCTCTATGTAATGACGAAGTTCATATGAAACGTGAATTATTGATCTGTTGTGTTGTATTGCATATTGTTGTGCTCATTATCACAGATTCTAAAATAGTCTGTACAAAATGATAAAACAGATACAAAAATATGCTGCACATGCACCACAAAAAATACTTTCCCAAACCTGCCTAAGGAAAAGCACTTTGTCGTGCCAGTGATCTTTTTCGGCACACTGACTATAGTATCACAGTCTTTACAGATGTCTTTTAGGGTCATATATCACAAAACTACAGCAAATAGGAAGTATTGTTACAATGATAAGCAATCAGACATGCAAATCTTGTCGCAAAATAGACTTTCCTCAGAAAAACTTATCACGCACGCTGGAACATAGCTTTTATGATTTCATTGGCCACTGCAATGATTTCCACTTTGTTATTTGTTGCAGTGACATTAAGTCAAAGTCTAGGGGAGATATCCTTCCTCACAGGGCAGATGTCGATAAAAAACATCAACAGACGTTCACTACAAAGGTATTGAATTGTAGCAAAATCTATTAAGTTCAATAGATCTAATCTTTGAAGCAAGGCCCATCTTCTATAAAGTAAAGTACAGGCCTGATTAGAATAGCATAAGTTTGGCTTAAAAGTGAAAACACCTTTCACCGTGTCTCTTGAAAAAGAGTGAGGGGGAGCCTACTGGTGGTGCGCAAATTTATGATGTCATAAAAACCAACTCAAGATGCATTGGACATAAGTCATGTGCGGGTCAGGGGGTACTGTTGTATATGGGCCCAGCATCCAGAGGCTTTCCTACAATCATGCACTCCCTCCCCACTACTTCTATTGATGCAATGTTTTTAAGGAAGGGATATGACCAGGGGGATGGTCGAGCTGCTCATTCACATTGATGACCTGGGGGAAAATGGGGTGAGCTTTTATCCTGCAGCATATGGTATGGCACAGTTATAGATGTAAGCCATTCATATGAGGATTAACAACATATTATTAACTGATCGGTGATTACGTTCAACGTAAAAGCAAAGTCTTGGCAGAAGCAAAGTCTTGAAAAAAGATGAACAAAAGAAATGTATTTTTCCATGGCAGTGCATCTTGTTGCAAGCTATACCTCATCCAATTCTCACATCTATTAGTTGTGCTGTGAATTGAACCTTAAAATGCAGTTTATTTCTCAATACTATACATTATTCATGGCTCATTTTAAACTTTCAGTACCAGAAAGATATATATATATAAAAAAAATAACAAAAACCCACACATACAGTGTGTAAACATACAGCAAATATTACCGCGACCATGATCGCGTTCATATATAAGATTACATGCTTGCAGAACCACCGCTGAAGGACAAGTAAACCAACCCCTGCCTTACAAGACTCCTGTTAGGCATGCATCGCCTTATCCACCATACTCAAGTCATCCAGGGACGGTGCGTTAATGTGGTTGCTCGTCCCGCGCCCCCTCGCTTGTTTGCTTCAGTATCTTCCAGACCAGTTTTTCCAGGTCCTTTCTTGACTTCTGTTCTTCGTCTAAGCTTTGCTTCATTCTTTTATTCTCCTGAGGAGAGTACGAGAAGATGAACACAGGACAGGATTACAATAGTGAAATAATGCTTCCGGATTTTCAATAAATGGGAGAAATAGAAGGTATTACAATTATTTAAAGTGGGAGGGATGGGAAGGTGCTTGCTCATAACTTTAAATACAAAGTCTTTATGTCAATATTCATATTTTTATATAAAACATACAGCAGTTTGAAAGTTGTTTATATAAAATTCTCTTTTCCAGCACGTAGCTGTCCTCCCCATCCCTGACCGGCTGCCACTCATCATTGTTCTAAATCACTGCAACACGTTTAATAACCAAGATACAAAACAGGACATCAGAGGTGTGCACGAGTGTCCAAAGTACTCAATGCCTTACAATCATCACAATCAGAAGTACATAAAAAATTGTTAAAGTAATATTATATATGCATTTTTTAAATTAATTCTATATATAGTTACAAAAGGTTAATGATAATTGCTGCTAGTAAGGAAAAATATATAAGTTAAGCTTTACTGGTTTACAGAGGCCAAAACATTGTCACCTTTTGACAATTTATAGCGAACACAATATGCCATTTGAACACAGGAGTGATGGGAGTGATACAGGGTCTGTGTACATAAATATATAAATATATTAAATTAAAAACCAACCATTTCCAGCTACAATAGTCCCTTTAACAACATTAATCATTAACAACATCTACACTGTATTTCTGATACACTTTAAGTTTATTGGACAGAATTTGTTTTTCTTTCACAGGAAAAAAAATACAAACTATTCTCAGTAACCCAAACTTTTAAACACACACACAATCTATTAGATATTGAAATGACAGGGCATCTGCTCACCTGTTTTAATTCTTTGACCTCATCTCTCAATGCGTAGACTGTATCTACAAGGCTTCTGTAAATAGAAGAAAATAGTTGGAAAGCATCTAAGCTGTGTTAGTGATTATAGGGACCTAAAACAATTATTGTAATCTTTGAAGGAACTCACGACAAGTATGATTTAGCTCCTTGAACATTTAAATGGGTTATTATTTCCCATGAACGTAGAGGACAGGATTTGGCACATTATCCAATCTTACTTGTCTTCTGTAGCAGTTTGGCCATTGCTTCTCATCTCCTCAATCATATGATTCTCCTCTTCTAGAAGCAGAACTTGTGGAGCTGAATCTTTGCGAGGCCCTTAAGTACAAAAAAGGAAAAAGAGTAAGAAAGTGGTGCTGGGTATAATATATGGTTAATATCGTTAGCTCACAAGAGCACAGTCTGCTTCTTCTTCTGTACCAGTATCTATTAATGCATTTTAAAATGACAATTACCTTTGTTAAATATTTTCACTGTCCCATATTGCAAGAGCACTTTTACGAGAAACCGCAATTTACTTTCACATTATAGTGTGCTATAAACGTGTTCTGCTACACATACCATAAGAATAATCCTATATGATGAAACACTATATTGATAGTAATTTCTTTACTGGAACATCATTGACATGACTCCTGATTTCTATGTATGAATAAATTCTTCTTTTTTTTTTTTTTTTTTTTTTACACCATTTTCTCCAATTTAAACTAGTGTTAAAATCTGCCTTTACAATAACGTCCCATTTGATTATATTCCCCACTGCCCTTGCGAACGACACAATGCATCATCAGAGCTTAAAACAATAACCACAGTGATTCATGTTGAGTGCGGAAAAAAATGTCTATATATGGCATAGATACTGATAAAAAACGATATTTATATTTCCTGTGCATGCAACAAACACAGATTATGATCTCTCACATCGATACTCACATTTCTCCTCTTTAACCCTTTCAAATCGTAATCCTGCCATTGTTGTGGAAAGTATAAAAACTGTTCCCAGTTTTCCCCACTGGACCATACAACACTTTATTATAGACAAATAATGAACAGTATGGATCCTGTCTCTCCATAGCACCAGTACACTATAGAAGTCTGACTACAAGACTAAGATCCAGAGCCCTCGCAGCACTGCAGGGAACCCGGATCCTCCTCCTCTCTGGCAGCTGGTGGACGTCTGCGTGATGCGCACCGACAACCTCCACTGCTGCCAGCACTTCTATGACTGAGCGCTGGCATCACATGACCTTCCGGTGCTCATTCATAGAAGCCCAGGCTCATAATCAGGGTCATCTTATAATCAAGCAATTATGGTAGTACAGTACACTATGTAATAGATGATCATAATGACTCATTGTAGCGACTTGTTCTAATAATCCTTTATCTTTTATATAGAGCCAATTATTTGTGCAGCGCTACTCGCAATACATATATTCAGGGTAAATGACAAGATTAGAATCGACAGGCTAAGGCAAACGTTATGAAAAACATTAACTTGCCAAGGAGCACAAATGTTCAGAATTAAGTCATCTGTATGCAAGCATAGCTTTCTAATGTGATACACAGCAGAGACAAACACAATCGGGATTTTCCAAAATCATTAAATCAGTAGAACGTAAAAGGAGTCAACGCTGATCGTTAATTCTAGGACTATGCAAAGACCTACTGATGGGAAAAGAAAAAAAAAAAAGATTGGGAAATTATTTTAAAAGCAGACATGAAAGCATATCGCCATTTCTTCTGAAAGGTTTTAATGGTTTTAAAGAACTGCTGAAATTAATATTTAATTTGAAGTAAACTAGAAATTGAGAACGGTGCATTTTTTTCAAAATTGCCCCAACCTCCTTTTGCCCTAGCACTACATGCACACAAGTATACTTAAGCCAGTAGTATTAAAAATAGTACACTATAGGGTAATCTGTAAGGGATGGATGTGGCCCTCTAGAACATTAACAAATATGAAGGGGTCTCACTGTAATCAAACGAACCCTCATGATACACACAAGCACAATGAAAATAAAAAAGACCTGGGTGAGTTTAAAGTACAGGAGAATTTGGGTCAAAACCTGGTGCATAATCCTTGGGTTACTGTGCTAATCGTGCCTTCCTTGTGCCAAATCAAAGCACCAATTTTTATTGGCATGCAAACCATTTGGTAACATTAATAATAATAAAGAATAGTAATAGTAGAAAAACACGAACATTGGAAAGTTATAAATTGAATGAGTGGTTAAACTAGCTGTAGCCTTCAACCGTGCAATATTCTACTTACTCACCCGAAGTGAGATTTTGCTGGAAGCCGGCACCTGTGCAGTATGCTTCGATTACTTTTAGAATCTGTGCATCTTCTTCTAAGGCAATAGTGCCTGCGAAACAAAAATTACAAAGCTATTATTTCACATCTGTGTAACCGTATTCATTATACTACGGCTCAGCATATTGGCAAAACCAAAATTTGACGTAAAGTGGGATATTTCAACGTAGTGATTATCACTATGCATTGTAAAGGGCTGACCCCAGTGAGCTTCCATTGCCAGAAGAGCCAAGCTGGCCCTGCATAATACATAGCTTCTACAGGACCAGCACCCATATAGAAGAAACTCATCCGGTTTGGCCCTTTAGACTGTGAAGACCAACAGATCACCAATTGCCGCGCACAAGGACTCTATCCACACCACAGATAACTCGCAAAGCATTTTATATGCGCACTTTTATCTTTCCTCCCAACTCAATGTATTATCCTATATTCATAATCTCCCAGGCTCAGTTCAGAAAAGACTACAGACTCTAAGACTCTTAAGCAGAGCCTATCAACACCCATGACTTAAGTCTCAGAGCCATTTCTCTATTATTTGAAATGAAATAGAAATGCTCATAAAACATTTGGTGATGAGGGTTAGTACACCCTCAAGAATACTGCTCTTATCTCCTTCACTCCAACCATGACTTGCGTCTCTCCTACCATTATCATCTCTTCTCACACTAAGGCTCTGTAAGTACTTTTAATGTAAGGCAATATGTAATAATAATACCAACAACAACAATAAAGGCATACTTTTCCTGAAACCAGAGTCTTCATCAGAAGGCTTTCTTTCAGTTTTCCGTTTTTGAAGAAATTTCTTCACTGGTTTGGGGCTTTTGCTGGATTCCTGAAGAAACCAAGAATTTACTCACATATCTTTGTAGGATAACCTTACATTTTAAAATTACAGACAATGTTAAACCCTTTCAGTGTGGTGCTCATCTGTGGTGCAGAAGTGCATAGACAATCAAGCATTAACTGGTCTGAATCACATCCAATACAGTAGAAAGAAAGCAGCAAGTGCATCATAACACAACGAACCACATGGCTTTACAGCACTGAGATAGGTTGCGTTATTCAATATTATACACACTTTAAAAGTCAGCAGATTATTGCACGTTTGCCGGCATTCGTTGTGAACAATGTGGCAATGACATCACATATGTGGAAAGAAGCAAAGGTTTTCTTGATCTGGCCCAGAAAGTCCATCATGAAAACAGGTACAACAACTGTACTACTCCCAGTACGAGAATCACATCCTGAAAAAGACTGAAGGACCACTGAAGAGAAGGGGTAGCCCAGCCTATATTAAAAAAGGAGTTAACATTAATATGTACATTGGAAGGATGAAGAGAGACTAAGGATATCTATAAAATGTATACTGCAGATTTACATTACAACTCTGGCTGCCAAACATTACAAGAGTCCCCAGCTAGAAGAACAATCTGCTCACTCCAACAGCACAGGTTATTGCTCATTTTAATTGTGTGTTTTATTGTTTAGCAATTACCCAACAATTATGCTCCATTAAAGTCAGGAGAAGTAGGTCTCTAATCATTGGCCCTGGAATGTCACGTCTATGTTATGCATGCAGGGTTACTGTATATTTCTGTTAGCATGGGAGAAGTCCGATGACAGCTGATGAGTTAAAAAACAGCGCATAGCCCTCTGGCAGCACGATATACACTTCTTGGTCTCATTGATGGCATAATCAGGGGTTCCACTGAACCATGACAGATCCCTAAGGCCTAGCAGATAAACTAGTTGTCCCATAAAATTGGTCCTTTACACCTACTGTAAAAAAATATATCTCCTGCATTCCTCCATTGTCTTCTATCTGACCTCCAACAGCCACTTAAGAAGTTAAAGAAATTAGACGTCTTGGAGGATCATTCAGCCGAAAGCTACTGTCGTAAATTGGTGATTATAAGAAAACTACATAATAATCATAAAGCCATCACTTGTTGGCTGATGTGTTGTTTATTTCCTGTCTGGTTTCAGTTGTTGGTTTTTGAGAAACGTCTTGATCGTGCCTGCTGGAGCTTGCATGTCATAATGCAAAGCACAAACGGATAGTAGTAGAAGTGCCACACAGGTACACTGTAGATATTAAAATTATGTTGTAAAACAATGTGCCGTGGCATATGGGGGGACAAATAATATTCAAGCTTGACAAAGGCCCTGTTTGGCCGAAATGTTGCTTTTTTTTTGCTTTCTCTAAATAAAGTATCCTAAAGATTGGAAGCTGTTGGGAGTGCTGGGATTCCTTTTCTTTGTTCTTGAACCCCATAGAAAACCTGTGAACCTGTGTACCGAAGAGGAGAGTACATCAGAGAGTCAACCTTCAAATTTGAAGGATTTGGAGTGATTCTGTGTGGAGAAATAGTCTCAGATCCCTTGCCATGTATTCTCCAACCTCATCAGGCATTATAGGAGAAGGGAGCCAATATAAGTGGAAGGCACTGTATGATGTACCCTACACTACGCACTGCAAGGAACCAAGAACAGGGAAAGTGATACAGATACCCTCACGTGAATATTAGTTTAAAGGTTCAAGACCAGTGACTTGCGGACAATAAGACTTCCAGAAACCTTAAATATATCAACAAAAATTACAACACAGAACCACATGGGCATAGAAAGGACAACCAATTCTCAGTATTAACAAGAGTGACACTGCTACAGGCAGGTAATAAATACATTTATTACAGGTAATAAATTACCATCAGACTCCTAGTAGGAGAGATAATGAGAGGGGAACTGCCTGCTACTATACTGACAATGTACGGGGAACCATAATATACCATAGGTTGTTTTTATTTAGTGTCATCAAATCTCTATAGAACAGTGTGTTCAATGTTCCAAAGAATCATTAGTGCCTTACATCCTTCGATCAATCCAGGAAAACTAAACCTGAGTGTCTATATTTAAGTCATTGAGCGATAAAACTAATTTTGCTAACTATCCCTCAGGCCTTTTTCAATGTCTTGTTATTTCATAACACCCCAGAGTATAAAGGTCTTACAGCTACAGCAGAGAATGTGGACCATTTTGACTAATGGGCATCTGTCTTGGGGGCATAAAACAATGATGTGCTTTAGAAAAACGATAAAATGTCCACAAAAAAGTATCGCCACCAAAAAACGGAACTGGAAAAACTGAGCGCAATAATTTGTTAAAGAAAATATCGATTGCCTGTGTAAATCTTAAAAGCAGCTTCTAGAAACCCATAAGGTTAGATTCATAATCCATGAAGTATTAAGTATCATTTGATCTATTATTTACAAATGGCAAACATTACATAAATATACATATGTGACGATAAAGCTACCTAGTTCTAGGTTGAATCTACACCTAACATCCATAAATACACCTAACATCCATAAATATTCTTAGGTTTACTTTTAAAGCATTTTTATCTATCCGGTGTAATTGTAGTACTATTGCAGGTTAAAAAAGACATTAATATATATGTTAACTTTTTGTTACAACAAAAAGGCTGTCAAAAAGTATGCATTTATTCTTCTTCAGAGAAGTAATTTCTCTGTAATTATATTATAGTACTTTTATTTATATAAAGGAGTTTGCAGCTGTGGGTCACGAAAAACAAGTTTCAGTGGTGGAATTGTGTTTTGGGACGACTATTACAAAAGTGAAAATGAATATAAGAAAATGCTGTAGGAGCAACAGTAATTCCAGTACTTATGGCAGCAGTGAATAAAGCGGGCCTGTTCTAACAAACACTAAAAAATGGAAAGCGTATATATTCAAAATGTGGTATAAATAATTCAATAAAATTATTTAATGGGAAGTTTTATAATATCTCCCCACCTGAGTAAGGGGCATTTACTTCACTTGTGCCATGCCCCTTCAAACCTCTGCCTCTACAACTATGCAATAAAAATATCTAGTGTGTTAAACGGGGTTAAAAAAAAAAAAAAAAAAAAAAATCAGGATACCCAGGACCTATTTGAGGTGATTGCTCAGTCTCCCTTCAGTCCATGTGAGATAATCCTTTGAATTAAAATTGTGCTGTTAAACATATGAAAGGCTATTCTATGTTTTACACACATCGGAAATATCCCCTGGATTTAATCAGCTCCAGCAATCACCACTTTAAGATAATGTGTCTACGTTTCAAGACACATATCCTACGTTAAACAATATTTCTACTAGGAAAAAGGTAAAATACCAACAAATCCAGCTCTTTATTCTAATCATGTTCCACTACCAGCTTTGAAAGCCTTTAAAATTTATTTTATGTTGAATATTGATGCAGCCGTGCTTTTATAAAAAGGATTTCTCCATTGCCGTTGTACTGGGAGTACATTCATTAGTTCTTCCTCTTAGAACATTAAATGCTTTTTCAGAGAGAATAGTAACGGAATAACCTGTTGATGTACTCATCCCTTACAATATCATAATGCAATCATGGTGCTCCCAAAAACATAACTCTTTAAATGCCAGAGGGGTAAAAAAAAAAAAAGGTTTTATGCCTCCCCACCTGTGCAGCACTCAAATGGTTAAACCATACCATCTTCTTCAAAGCAGAGTTAATGCAACGGCACACAGAAAGCAAAGGCAATCCCACGAAGCCTGCGTTTTAGCGTGTTAACAGATTTTGTTTTCTTCCTTTTTTAATTAAAGAAAAGAACGTGGAATTCTGAACATAACATACAAAAAAATATTTATTTTTTTGCTACGCACTAAAGACAGACAGAAGCGACAGAACTTGGAGCTGGGGAAAGCAATCTTAATGCGGCATAAAAGATGTGTCTACCCTTACCTTATAGATATAAGACATCCTCTAAAAACCAATATGTAGAGAAAGAAAAGAAGTATGAGAGACAGCAAATAAATATAAATCGTCAGACCGTATAAGTATTTTATATTATTTAATTTTTATTATATGCATTGAGAGCACAGCTGTTCACCAACAGATCCACAGACCAAAAAGCTATTGAAAATTATTTTTCATGCTAGGAAATCTACCATTTGGTGATTACTATAAACAGGTGTTACTATACGGGCTTTCCATGAACAGAAAAACATTCTGTAACGTTCATATATACGATCAAGAGCCTCATCACATAAAGTAATCTGCAAGTAGATCCGTTATTCATCACATATAAAACGTATGATATAGATACTGCATTGTTGGCGTTTAGCCTGGCCAGACATAACGATTTTCAACAGTGAGAGTCTCTTTTGCTTGTAAATTCCAGCTGTACTGGAGATCATTATTTTATTATTCATACTCTGTATTTTTTAAAATTTTTATTTATGTGTAGATTCTTTTTGTATTTCATCTATATTTGTTTCATTATTTTTGTTTATAACTATTATTTAATACTTGTGTGTCTTTAGCGCCGTCTTCTTTTTAATGTAATTAGGTGTGTCAAGGCTACCGATCTCTGATCCACAGAAGCAAATATTAGGCCATATTCCAGCAGTCCCCTAACTGCGGCCCATACATACAAACTGTAGTACTTAACAAGAACACCTGTACTAAAGCAGAGATTTTACGAAGCAGCAGCAAAATGGTGTCCTTTTCCATGTATGGACAACAAAGCTTTCTCGTCATAATGCGGCTACACAAATGGTCAGTACAAAAGCAGTATTGATTTCTAATTATAGGACTTTCTGAGATGGAGTAGAGCAGATGCTCACTGCTTTTCTGCAGCTTTCCCATTGATAATTTTTAACATGCACGTAATGACTTATTGTTGGGTCATGGCCTCCAATTTTGTTAATTCCTGCTGGTGCCAAAGATGTATAGCCAGCTTCCCTTTGAGTAGTTTGGGACTGCTACAGAACACATGCAATCAGCATACAGTAGAGGCAGTAGAGGCAGCTCGGAGAGAGAGAGAGGGAGGAGAGACATGGAGGGGGGGGGATATCAGAATACGCTATTTTATTTTTAATTGAAAAGACATGTAGAAAGGGAATATTAAACATAGCGGTGAAGATTATGTCTAAGACTCACCTCTTTGTAACACAATGCTGCTGATGGACGGAGTGGGGGGGCAGGCCTTAAGCAACTCAAAGTCCAGGTTTTGTAGATTTTGGCTGGTTCCAAAGGCCCTCGGGGAAGCATTGAAAATGAATGGTGAGAAGGTGCCGCTTGTTTTCGCTCTGAAATCTAAATATAGAAGCAAAAAAAAAAGTTAACACGCATTCAACACTTGGAGTAGAAAGTTTCACACATTACAGGAGTCTAATATTTACGATCATAATACAACATTAGTGAAATTAAAAGGAGGGAAGACAGCCAGCTGCTGAAGACATACCGCTGCATCATAATCTCATTAAACTACTGCACAACCCTATAATTTTTACAGTGACCCCATGGTGTTTTAACGTAAAACCTAGAAAACATTAGCACGTAGCCGATCGACGTCTGAAGATTGTAAGAATTGATGACATTTCACACTACAAATGTGGTGCAAGCCAAAGGGGGAACCATATTGTCTTGCGATTTTTACTTCATGTGAGGGCTTCCTGTTCAAGAAGAGTATGCATGAGACAATATCTTCCCCCAGCTTAGTATGGTAGAAGTTTGGATACACAGTCAAAACATTAAATAAGTTATGTGCCTCCAACTGTCAGAAAATCTTACCGAATGACCCGTCCAAGACTGCGTTTTACACAGGGTAGCATGGGACCCAAACGTTTTAGTCAGACGGTGAAGATGGTCCAGCCATTCTTGACAGTCCTGACTGCTGTTACAGTGCACCACGATGCGTTCTATCATGTGACCTAAAGCGGACAAAATACTGAAAGTCTCGCTTTTTCAAAGGTTGAAATCAATATTAAAATGAAATTATATAGTGCAATTACAAAATTAATTTACAAGACGAGGGGGAATACACACAATAATCTCTTTACTACATTCCTAGTGTGGCAAGTGGCTGTTTTCTAAGCATATCATCACGTATGGAGTTGTATAAAATCTATACATATTACAAGACTAAGCAGAACTCCCTCAAGACCACAAACGAAGACTACAAAAAAAGTGATTCACATCATGAGTCAATCAGGTTTATAATTTTCTAGAGATAGCAATCTGTGATTGTGCACCACATAGAACGGAAAGAACGTTCTCACCTGAAATTTCAAACGCGTGATTATTGATGTCATTGTCCTCAATTTTAACTGCTGACATTCCAGTCAAAGGTAATTTCCCCTTTCAAAGAAGCAAAATTAGAAGGAATAAGTATGTGTTTGTGGGCATTTTCCAGAGCTAGAACGGCAATATTTGTCATAAAATTTCCTCCAATCCGTACTCGATTTATAATACTAAATTATGGGTCAAACGTTTAAAAATTATGTCTAAGGAAACCCCTTAAAAAAAAAAAAAAAAAAAAAAAAAAGGAGATTCATCATTGAATGAACACAGCAGAAAATGGCTACATTTTTTGATGAAACGTACCCAAACCATTTGGTTACAGATTTTACTTTTTGCTATGCAAAATGTTTTTTGCTTTGTGTGTTTTTTTTTTTTTGTTTTTTTTTTAATTTCTTTCTCAAGAACTAAAATAAAAAATGTATATATTACCTTATCAGTTACTAACACATTAGAATACATGTTACAATAAAAACATGTTTACAAAACTGAAAGCAGTTGGAAATTAAAGGTTGTGATGAGAAATCAATGTATTTTTCATGCAAATACTAACCACATGGTCAGTACATAAATTATTAAAAAGGAGTAACATAAAAAGGCAAAGCTACCTTTTATTATTGGAAACTAAACTACATGTTTTTGTTTCAAGACATTTTCGCTTATAGAAAGGAAAAACGATTTGCCTAGATGCTTAAAAGAGAAAATAAAGTAAGTAATCCTACTAAGGACGGCAACATTTCAAGATAATTTACACACACACACAAAAAAAATTGTTCCTGAACCAATAAACCCAATAACAGCAACACAAATCCCCCAAAACATGCATATTTATTCATGTAAAGAATTACAGATAATACCTGATATAGAAAGCCACTCATTCGAGGACTAGCAGAGAGCATTAAAATTGAACTTGGAAACAGCATAAAATATCGCTCTTCTTTTTCCTACAACCAAGCCATAGACATAAGAGAAACTTATTAATATGATAAAATAAGTACAATTTTTATAAATCCAAAAGAAACGAGCATATATATTAAACAGAGCCCATGTGTAGCCATATCATATGAACATTTTTTGTGCAAATCAAGATTCTACAAGTTTCCACACTCTGGCAGAACCCAGGTTATAATTGAACCGTTATAAATTCTTTCCGTTGCAGCAGACAGAATAGGCAGCCTGATGGACTAAATGGCTCTTGTCCTTAGTCATGTTGTAGATGTCTGTGTTACAAGGCATTTATCATTAGAATTGACCTACAATCTAAAAAAAACGGAGGACCCAGCCATAAACAAAACTCTGTGGCATTTGTTAAGAAGCAATGTTCACACTGAAAGCGAGGGTGCGGGGCCAGCTTGATACTACATTTGAATTTAGCGCTTGACCTGACCCAACACATACCTCACTTGCTCCACACTGAACGAGAACCTGTGACATGTACGCAACATTTCCCAGTGTTTTAATGTCATCTCCTTCCCAGCTCTGAATGGGTTCTGAGAGGATCTGCAATTCCAGCTGCTTCCTTTTCCGCACATCCTGACATTGGGCCTGAAATGTACAGAATACATCACTAACACGTAGAATACATCCCACTTACTTCAGATACCGCCATGTCATGTTCCAAACGCAAAACCTACGTGGCTCTCCAATCTATGTGACTGCCAAACTCTATCTGCCCTTGCCGGGGCAGATAAGGGACTCTGCATTAGATTTATTGTGTTCACCAAATGTGTTAGCTTACCTATGGATTGCATTGCTTATATTCTCTGAGTTTATTACACATAACTATGGGTAGCAACATGAAATCTAAGATGTTTTTGATATACAGTTGTGTGAAATAGAACATATACCCTCTTTGAATTCTATGTTTTTGCATATAAGGCCATAACAATCACCTGTTCCTTAGCAGATCTAAAAGTTAGATAAATACAACCGCACATGAACAACACATAACATATTACACTGTGCCATGATTTAACAAAAATAAAGCAAAATGTTGAAGCCGTGTGAGAAAAACCAAGAGTACACCTTATGAGTCAATAGCTTGTAGAACCACCTTTGGCAATAACTTGAAGTAATCGTTTTCTGTATGACTTTATGAGCCTCTCGTATCATTGTGGAGGACTTTTGGCCCACTCGTCTTTACAACATTGCTTCAGTTCATTGAGGATCGCAGATATTTGTTTATACACATCTCTTTTAAGGCCCCGCCACAGTATTTCAATCAGGTTGAGGTCTGCACTTTAACTGGGCAATTGCGACCCCTTGATTCTTTTGTTTTTCAACTATTCTGTTATAGATTTGCTGGTGTGTTGGGGACCCAATTACCCAATTTCGGCCAAGCTTAAGCTGTTGGACAGATGGCCTCACACTTGACAGTAGAATACTATGGTATACATAAGACCTGTTTTCCAGGACACACAATTTTTACATATTGAGGACCAGCCCAGATATAACACTGCCCTGCAGTATGTGTGGTGTATAGATGGGAACCAATTAGTCAGTTATACATCTTCCATATTGCAGGGCAGCACTTTATCTAGGCTGGTCAGCAATATGTAAAAATGTGTGTCCTGGAAAACATGGCCGATGTGTTCACCCACCGGGACTTCCACTCCTAAGAAGATTGTTAACCGTCTTGAATGTTTTCCACTTTTGAATAATCTCACTGTAGAATCATGGACTTTAAATTGATGGGAAATGGCCTTATAACCCTCCCCAGAGTAATAGGCAGGAACAATTGCTTCTCTAAGATCATTTCTGATGTCTTTCCTCCTTGGTATTGTGTTAACACACACCTGAATGCTCCAAACCAGCAAACTGCTTAAACTTCGGATTTTCATAGAGGTGATCACACTTGCCAACGACCAATTAATCAAGGGCATTTAATTGGCAAAACCTGTCTGCTACTTACCATCTTAATTCCTATGGAAGCACTAATGGTGTACTTAGTTTTTCCACACATGGATTCTCCATTTTGGCTTTATTTTTGTTGAATAAATTATGACACTGTAATATGTCATGTGTAGGTTGCTCATTTGAGGTTGTATTTACCCAATTTGTAGACTTGCTAACCTGGAACAGATCATTGTTGTAAACCCATATAATTCAAAGAGGGTGTGTTTTCTTTTTCACACAACTGTATATGACAAGATTTTGATATTTTTGCTTTGCTTCAAGCAGCCAATGACTAGAGAAAGTTGTTAGACAACGGTGGGTCAGGGAACTGCAGCTTCTACCTAAAGTAAATACATATTTTATTTACTTTTTCAATAATGCATATTGAAGTTCTTCAAATAGCTCCCTGGGACATTAAACTGTCCCCTTAAGTTTCCTCACTCAGTTCTACCTAGCAAACACCAACCTAGAAAGCTTCCTGTCCTCGCCATTAGTGATTGAAAGTCTATAGAACCTGTTAAATATTTTAGCAATAACCTACATGCGGCTGCAAATGACAAAGCACACAAGTGAAACAACAGAGACCGTTAACACGCAGTTTGAAAGAGAACGTTTCTATGCAAACACAGTTTCCAGCTTTCCTGTTTTCTGTGAAATACTTTTTTTCCCTCCCTCATGAACAGAACACAGTAAGACAGGGACGGTTGTGGTTTCTTTTTCTCACCAGTAAAAAAGGCGTACCAATCCTTCAATAGGGTAAGCAATAGATCTTCCCATTAAAGAGAATACCGCTGTATCGACTAAACCAGGGGTGTCCAACCTGCGGCCCTCCAGCTGCCTCAGGACTACATCTCCCATACTCATCTGCCAGGTCCTTAGCTAAAAGAGCATTATGAGAGATGTAGTCCTGCAGCAGCTGGAGGGCCACAGGTTGGACACCCCTGGACTAAACCATGGTAATAGTATCAGACAGGTGATGGCTACATGTTATATATTTTCTTGTTTAGCTTTACAGTAGTTTGGGAGAGGTATAAACCGGATTCTAAAACGTATGTGCAGACAGGTTTGTTCCCCTCCAAGGACACTTATGCCAATCAGAGATCCTAAATATCTGTGTTATTGAGAAGGGTCCTATGAAACAGCCTTAAAACTAGTATTTGGTCTATAGGCCTGTCTGAAGGATTCACTATAGGATACAGTCATTTTGTGAAAAAATGAATTCTATGGTTTTACATATCAGGAAATGATTGCAACTATCTATTCCTTAGCAGGTCTAAAAATTAGGTAAATACAACCGAAGATGAACAACACATGACATATCACACCGTGTCACAATTCATTCAACAAAAATAAAGCCAACATGGAGAAGCCATGTGTGAAGTACGTACGTAAACCTTACAATTCCATAATTTGGAGAACCACTTGAAGTATACGTTTTCTGTATGCTGTTACCAGTCTCTCACATTGTTGTGGAGGAATCTCCATCTTAATTTCTATGAAAGCAGCAAGGGTGTACTCAGTTTTTCATACATAGCTTCTCCATTTTTGCTTTGCTAGAGAGGTTAACCCCTTAATGACAAAGCCCGTACATGTACGGGCTCAAAGTGCATAGTTTTCAATGGGTTTAGGGACCGCCCATTGTCCTTAAGGGGTTAAGTAGTCCAGCTACATTTAATCAAAATGAAACATCCCTGAAAGACCTATAACAACCCAGACAGACAGAGTCAGTTGATATAACGGCTATCTTTGAAAAAAATCAATAATATGCCCACACAAAAAAGAATAAAGATCCCATCTGGCAATTTAGAAAAAAGATGAGATGATTATGATTTCAAAATATATTTTGTGATGAGAGAAGTAATGAAACCTAGGAAATATTATTTCTCCAAAAATAGCTGTATGGCTTTTGTATTCTACTTTTGTTTCCCAACTATGATTAACCTTCACATTAATGAGAGATGCATTTTTATTGCTGGAGTCGATGAGTGTTTACTGAAACCACCATGCACCGCCATCAAAGGAAACCCTCCTACACGCTTCTCATGTGAGGAGAATGTGAAAGTAGCCTTATATCATACGACTAACTCAGCAGTCCGCATGCATCATAGACTATTTTCCAGAATGTATATCCAAAAAAAAACTGCCATTACTTACATCTTGATTGTCACCTACACATTTTTTAGAAATGTAATAAAACTACCTACAGTTGGTGCTTTTGAGTATTTTTAGTGAATATGTCAACAACCTATCAGTGCCTGCTTTTTTGCCATGTGACAATTAAGTGTTCCCAACAGAAATTATGAAGGGGCAAACATTTAAAAAGATTAAAGAATTATTTGTGGAAAAGGTTTGGGTACCGGCCGATACAGTATTTTTTTATTATTATTAGCTCCCTAATGCCACAGTACGTTATAAAAGTGTTATATTGTACTCAGGAGATGTTGTTGAACACATATTGGGGTGTCTCCCAGTGACATATTTCAGGAGCGGTAAATTCATACCTAAAGTACAATGTGTGTGTGGGAAAAATATTACTACCAAACAGCTGGTAGTAGAATTAGTACATAGGAAGGGTTAAAATACGAGTTTTTGAAGTGCCCTGGGGTGTCTAGTTTTCAAACATTTATGGTTTGATATATATTTGGGGGTAAACTGAATTGGCTGGCTTTAAAGATTCCCCAAATAGGACATGGGGCAGAATTTTCAACATGTCAAAATTCCAGGTTGAAGAACTGAATTGCTCATGTCCCAAATGTGGCCTATTACCCCCAAACAGCCTGACAAACCAATGTGTGGGTGGCATCACTGTCCTCAGGAGATGTTGCTGAACACTTATTGGTATGTTGTTTGGCAGTGAGATATCAGAAGCTGTAAATTCATAACTGAAAAAAAAATTCTACCGCAATTTTTTACATTAGCATCTTAAAAACCCTGGGGTTTCTAGTCTTCAAAAATATAAGATTTGATGGGGTAAATTGCATTGGCCGGCTACATATTACTTTACTAAGAGGGTGGTAGATAAGTGGAACAGCCTTCCAGCAGAAGTGGTAGAAGCTAACATAGTAAGTGAATTTATACATGCATGGGATAGGCATATGGCTATCCTTAATATAAGTTTCTATATTCCAGAGTTGCTTATGTGATTGGGAGGACTTTACAACTACAACCGCTGTAGCCTATAAAAGTCTGCAGAGTGTCTACCTTTGCTTTCAGTCAAAATTTCCCCTTGATTCTCAGAGGTCTAATCCACAAGCTTTCCGTTGAACTTCTAATGCTGTCTAAACATTTTATAAATAGCTGCATTCTTGTATTTTGTTCCACAGCACAAACAGATCATAGTTGTGGTAGAAATGCTAAACGCGACTCCTCTTGCCATCACTGCCTGGAGTATGAACGTAAAACAAAGTGAGACATTGACATCACCTACCACAAGAGCTTTAAAGGATGCCATGGCTCTTAGAACATCTTTGTGATCCGGGTGTGCTTCCTGTAAAAGGAACAAAAAAAAAATCTTTATTCTTGAAATGCAATAAAATTGACCTAAAGAGCAGGAAAATAAAACGGTCATAATACCACTACCACCAACGAGCCAACATTAAAATTAACCTGAGACATATAAGCCATATAACTTCTCATTTATCCATTTTTGGTAAAGGTGAAAAAGTAAAACCCTGTATAATTCCATATTATCGTCCAGGACCCATAAACAGCGTGAATTTCTGTACAATTAAATGTGTTATAAGAACAACCTAAACATTGTGCTTTATGTGTATCAATTGGTATACCCTTACAATGGTTGCATAAACCAATCAACAATTAGCAACTAAACATGGCAGTGATAACCCATGGATAGAATCATCCAGATCCTTAGAAGGTAAGACACCTTTCTCTGTGAGTTTTTTTAAGACATATCTTACGCGTGATAATCTCTAAAACTCATTAAAAAGATATATTTAGTGTGTAGCGCTGTAGGATGTCTGCTCGAGACAACAAGTTAAACAACAGACATTCACCTCCATGTGTCTTTCTAGTTCTTGAAGGAGGGTGACATATTTGTCCAGCCTGATGAACGGTTTGCTAAGGCTTGTTGTAAGCATCAGAATGCCTGAGTTTGCAGCTCCTTGGGACTCCATAAATTTCTCCAGCTCATCACTGTGGAACAGAAGCAGAACAAGTTTAGAACCATTATTAGAGAACAGAACTGGGGAAGCTATCCCGGTCTGAATTTTTGCTCTGGGACTTTCCGACTTATGCTTACCTAGATGGTCATTTACTGGAGTTACAGTAAAACAGGACATGCTGGTTTACAACAGAGATCAATAAACAAAACAAAAACAATCAAGAATTGTGGTTCAATAGCACATAAATACCACTAACCTGTGCTGTGTAAGGACATTGACAGCCATGGGGTGATTAGTACAATAGGCGAGGTACAAAGACTTAAACTGATTGAAAAGAGTCAGGAAACAGCTTCCAACTTTCTGTTGGTTTTCTGGCAGCCTGTGAGGAAACAAGGCAAAAATAAATCACTGTATTGATATATACAATAGTCACTGTGGGTCGAAGAACAGCTTTAAAATGATGATTGACTATCATTATGCTCTTAATAGTTCATAAAATCATCCAATTCACATATGATGCATTAACACATAAAATACATTCTCAGCATGGCAGACATATAAATGTCCCAAACACTCAGACGTACACTTAGAAACACACGCAACAATCAGAGATGAGCGCAAGGCCACAGAGCCGAAAGGGGGTGGCTGTATACAGCCTATTTCCCAACCCCAGGATAATGGGTTAAATGGGATGAATGCTACTTATCGCAGTTAACTTTCATTTTCTAATGGGAGAAAGGAAACTGTGCTGCTCTGCCGGTCCGCTCGGCCGGGACATTGGACTCCAGCACCTTTGATCGGTAAAAGTAAAGTTGCACAAGAACAGAAAGGATGCAGCTTTCACATCATTAACAAACCAATTGGGCTACGCTGACATCTAGTGGCTGACTCGAGAACTGTATTCCATTGCCTCGGTGGTTTAACAATAGCAGCAAATTATCACTTAAAATAACTCCTGTTTCTATTGAAAAAGCTAAGCTATAAATGCACGCTTCCATCGTTGATAATGTAACAGCTCACAATTATTTCTTCGGACGGCTCCCAGACACTTGATTGAGAAAAAAATCAATTTACAAAATTCTACATTCTTCCTTTTTTTTTTTTTTTTAACTTTCATTTTTTCTATTGCTAACATGTTTTTGTAAGGCAGATATGCCTAGAAGTGAATGCATATATGATATACAATAACCTTTACTATTGTGGTGGTGATATTATTCACTATTTGTGTGCACCCTCTCACAAGATATAGGCATTTATTACACAAAGGTAGTAGCTGATTTATGGAAACAAATCAAATAATTTCAAGTAATTGTATGACAGCAGCTGTCATCTTTTAAATGCTTGAGGCTACTAATAGCCTTTGCGCCAGCATTTTTTGCTATCACAGCCAGCTGCATATACCCTGCAGTATGATTATCTTTTCACTATTCAGTTCTTTTTACAGAATGTGATTTCCGATCTTCCCTTTCTGTGACAAATAACCATCTGATGATCTGGCCTGTATAAACACTGACATTTGTACCAAATACTTTAATGAGATTCAAGCTGTCACTGGTGCATCTGTTTACAGATCACAGAAACACGAGTTTTTTTGTTTTTTAGGCAAAAAACATTTTGGGGGATCTTAAATGTCCCTGTAAGCCACTAGTTGTTGACTGAGAGGATGTACTTACCCCGTCACTATTCTGTAACCCACCCTGTGTGCACAGTACCCCAAACCTTCTTGCCCCATGGCTTGGTGGTGTACCTCCTATGCCATACCAGACACCTGACAGAGCTGAACCCTTCTAAACTTCTTTCTGCACTACCCAAGACAGGACCCACAATGCAGCAGCAGCTTTAGGTGGTACACATACATGGGAACGCTCTAGGTTTTGCTGGATGACTCCAGGTAAAGCGGGACTTCCCGGCAGCAGCCCCGCCTCCGAAAGCGGGACCGTTTACCCGCATTCAGAAAAGGTAGGGCCCCGGGTAGCCTGAGCCTGGATGTTCCCAGGTATGATGATACACGCCAGGAATTTAGATTATAGACAGGTTGCTATATTGTTTAATCTCAAAGATTGTGTTCAAAGTAACTGTGCCCAAAAACACATCTGCACAGTTTTATGTCCTTTCATTGAGTAGCAA
The DNA here is from genome assembly GCF_027358695.1 of Spea bombifrons. Lineage (NCBI taxonomy): Eukaryota > Metazoa > Chordata > Amphibia > Anura > Pelobatidae > Spea > Spea bombifrons. The sequence goes on from NC_071094.1 coordinate 31,345,153, forward strand.
ATTCCATTCTTCTGGAAGTTCTAGAAAAGCTGCTTTCATATACTTCTACGGGTTCAGCTTTTTATTGCCAGGCATCTATAGGCCCCAACAATCTTGGGAGATAGAGATTATTTTGTTTTGTCATTTCTCAACAATACCCCTGGTTCCTATGAACATATATACAGATTAGATTTCATTAAAGGATTTCCTAATCGAACCCCTTTGAAAAAAAGAGAAAAACTACCAACAATGCTAAATATTATGGTTTGTAATTCTTACTTTGCACATTCTTCCAACGCCTGACACAGTGTTTGCTGAAATGTGCATATCTCTTCAAAGTTTCCAAGAAGTAAAAGGATGTCCCCAGAGCTGATTCTGGAAAACAAAAATATGTTCATTTATTTTGTACTGTGAAACTAAAAAAAAAAACAAAACAAAAAAAAGTTTAGTTTAAAAATATTCAAAGACATTTGACTCAACAAATAATGTGAACTGATCATCATACAGATAATGATCAGAGTTCCCTTTCTTTGGGCCTTAGAAAAAGCAAAGTGAAATCAAACCCGGACTATGCGTCTATGCAGAGTTATTCTTTTGAATTTTGCCATATTTACATTATTTGAATAATAATGTCTTAGCTCACAGAATCTCTCTTAACTTCCCTATGGGATCAAGGTCATCTGTTAATGCTAATGGAGCTTTGGATAAAGTGGGTGTAAGAATTACTGCTTCAGACCCTTCATTGATCCTCTGGCCCTAACTATGCCAATTTAGTACACATTAGAGCACAAAAACATAGTACATAGGATCCCAAGCAAGAACTTCGCTCTACTTACTTGTCATAGGACTGAAGAGGCCTGAGGTAAGTGGACAGCAATAACTGAAGTTCTTTGGAGAAACTTCTTTCAGTTTCCAGAATATTCTGCAACACCTGTAATAATTTAAGATAATATAATATATATAAAGTAACATTTTCAAGCTGCTTTATGTTAGATACATACATATCTATCCCAGCTCGTAGCCCAATCTACTAGACAGATACCCTGACTTCTTATCATACCGTCTGTGGTGAACAATAGAATGTTGAATGGCCCAGTCTTAATCATCTGACTTCCTAAAGTCTAAAGAGGAACGGCCTTCACTAGGATTGTCAAATAATTAGCTCAGTGTGATGATTGAGCAGGGAATGTCACCCAAAATATCAAGACTGAAAATGAAAGCCTCGTCGTCTACACTGTCATCACCATTCTTTGGTGTGTTTATCACTAATCTGTGGTAATCTGGAGTGTTTTAATCCGTTATTCCAAGGACGGGGAATCAATCCATTCATATTTTCTAAGATTTGGAAAGGAGGACAGTATGTGGTTTTTAATATATATATTATTACCATATATTGAGCACCTTCACCCTCGTGAAAAAGAAACAGCGATTCTTTATTAACTCATAACGTCGTGTTATTCCACGGTTATGTAGAGCTGTCCGTAACCGTTATCAACATCCGTTACAAAGCAATATCAAGCTGCCGTGTATACTACTTGATCCAAAGCATACTTACTGAAGTGTAATAATTCTTCGTCAGCTGACCCGTTTCACTCGCTTTCAGGGCTTTCGGAGACAGAGGTTTGTCTAAATAGATAGCGAGAAATTACATTGCGAATGTATCATAAATAATATGACAAGAATGTGTTTAATGCACACAGTGCAATAATACATATAATAATCATCAAATGATTTCAGGAGGAGAATGTCAGACCTTGCCTAGTACCTTGCGTTGTGTAGTGTTGACTAAACGTGGAGCTTTCCTGCAGTGCAAAACACACATTTCTAACGCACAAAAATCCACAATACTAATGCCGGGGAGGGGGGTCTGGACCGCCAAGTGCTTTCCTGCCGCTGATTGGCTGCTTCAAGCAGCCAATCAGTATTGAGAATTATCAAACCAAAACAGACGCCGTACCTTCAGCCTAAGGTACACATAAAAGTAATCATAGTACATAAAGTACCTTAACATGCATTCTTCTTTAGTGATATTCTAACCTTTAAAACGCCTTCTGACTTTTACACACAAAAGTCGATTTTGGGATATTTATATCAAAATACGAATATATACCGTATTGGCTCGGATATAGGCCGCCCCCGTATATAGGCCGCACCCTAAAAGTTTGGTGCTTTTTTAAAGAAAAAGTTTTTTTTCTTTAAAAAAGCACCAAAAAAAACATGCTGCCACTGTCCTCCCCCCGAAATACGCTGCCGCTGTCCTCCCTCCCCGCGATACGCTGCCGCTGTCCTCCCTCCCCGAGATCCGCTGCCGCTGTCCTCCCTCACCGCGATCCGCTGCCGCTGTCCTCCCTCCCCGCGATCCGCTGCCGCTGTCCTCCCTCCCCGCGATCCGCTGCCGCTGTCCTCCCTCCCCGCGATCCGCTGCCGCTGTCCTCCTCTGCCCCCCCTCCTCGACTTACCGGAGCAGACTCCCGGGTGTCTTGCGGGGCCGGCGAGGGACATCTACGCAATACGCGTATGCAACTTCCGGTACCGGAAGTTGCATGCGCGTATTGCGTAAATGTCTCCCGCCGGCCCCGCAAGACACCCGGGAGTCTGCTCCGGTAAGTCGGGGGTGGGCAGAGGTAAAACGCTTAGATAACCTCCCGTGCCGGCACCCCCCCCCCGTGAGAAGTGCTGGCAGGGGAGGCTGTCTGAGCGTATCGGGGAGAAGGATGCAGGTCCCCTGCACCGCTGCGGGGGATCTGTATCTTAACCCCGCTGCCTGCCCGGCGCCCGGGACTGCATGTCCCGGGCGTCGGGCGCTAGAGCCCGAATATAGGCCGCACCCCCACTTTAAAAACTTAAAGTGGGGGAAAAAAGTGCGGCCTATATTCGAGCCAATACGGTATATACACACACTCATAGATTATATATTCACACATACACACAGTAAAGAACTGCCAAAATATAAGGTTTGATTTTTTTGGATCTTTATATAATATTTACACAGTAAAGAAAAGCAAATTTTTGGTAATTTTTCCCAAATTCAAAAAGCCCCAGAAGTGCGTATAACATTTCCTGCTACCGCCAACTAAAAACCATTAAAATATACAAAGGCACAGTTCGTATTTGGTGTGGTTCGGTGGAACGCTTTAATTCAGAGGACAATCAAACAGTAGAAGCCACAGCCGTGTAAGTCCGCTCAGCTCTTACCATTGGGCTTCACCTCTTTCACGTAGTTACTGGGGAACCAGCCACTTTTGCCACCGAGCGTGCCTTCCCACCAGCCTCCGTCCTCCACCCTGGTGACGTGGATAGTGTCCCCTTTACAGAACGAGAGCTCGTCCTCATTTTGCTGCTTGAAATTAAACCGCGCTTTCACAATTAACTGACAGCTGCCATTCCCTGTCATATCCTACCAAGAAAAAAAGACAAATTTTTTTTTTTTTAATTCAAAACAGCGTCCAAGCTGAGGAGTAAAAACAAAGGGACAAAAATTGGTCTTAAATCTCAATAATTTCAGTTTTAATGCTCAGACTGAGCTTCTCTCTGCATCAGTTGGTGTAATATTTTCAAAAATGATTACTACAGGAATGATAAGTGCGAGGAATCACCTTCCAGCATAGGTGGTGTCAGATCTTTTAGTTGGGGAGCCTAACGCTCCACCTCAGCAGGAACTAAACGCAAGAACAAAGGTTGTTATTTTTGGGAAACAAGCTGGTAGTAGAGGCAGCCGGATCTTCATATCCATTAAATGCGGCAAAAATATAAGGTTTAGATATTCAAAAATGTCCAAAATAAGCCGCCACATGGCAGGTCAATAGTTAGAGGCTCCGCATTAAATGAATGCAATTAACATCCATAATGCAGCCAGTCAAAGGATTTATCGGTCCCATAATTGCAAAATGCAGATGGCCACACTTGGGAGGAAACTTACCAGAGCTTTTGATTGTCTCTTCAATACTCTCGTAGAACAATCTGTTCCTTGGGAACTAACAGGAGTGCAGGCTGCAAAGCTATGAGATTGTGATAATGTAAGGGAGCATGGTCTCCCCGACGCCTGATCTGGAAAGAAGTTAATACACAAATAATTATGAACTCTGGGCTCTCGAGAAGCATCGTAGCAGCTACCCTTTCAACAATGGTGTTTTATTTCTTATGGCACATTGAGTGCTACACAGCATGAGCAGAAAGCATACTTGCGTATGCATCCTGTTTTCACTAGACATTGGGGAGGTAGAAATAGAAAGATATGCCTCGTTTTCTAACTTCAGTAACTAAAGAATGCATGTTCCAAAGTGTATGCATTAAAAACTGTGCATTTTAAATAAAAATAAGTAATAACCTTGAATACACCCCCCCATCATGGTCAGTGATACAAAACAGAAAAGACAGACAGCAGAGCTGTTAGCAAATGTGTCCAGGAGTGTGTTCTTCTGTACACTGGACGAGGAGGACGGCGTTTCTTACCTTCGGTGGCTCTGTTGATGGCGGAAAGAGTGCTCAGGACTTTTGAGAAATTTTCACCGGCGTAGAGATCGCTCGCGTCGAACAGCTGTGGAGACAGAGGCCGTGAGAGAGAAGTGTGTAATATTTTTGGGTCTTGTGACCTGCTGATGGAGCTCCCTGCGCGACCAGGTGTTTCCTACAGGAGCGCTTCGGTTGCTTTAAATACATTTGTAGTCAAACTTTGCAATGTCAGAAACATGCAGCCACATGAACATCATTTCATTCGCATCGTAATATTAACACTTCAAACAACAAAACCCTATCCATGTTTTGCTTAAATGTCTGACTGCATATGTTGAGCCAGACCACAAATTTCCGATTAATTTGGCTTTTTTGCTGCATAGTGTGATGCACTCAATCGATATTTCATTAAAAGACAAATAATCCCATCTCCAGACACGTTAAAGCGCATTGATTAACGAAGTGTCTTTTGAAAGAGAGTCACAGGGCAGCATTTTTTTTTTATTTTTTTTTTTACTCATCGCAGCGCAATACGGATCATCCTCTGAAGCTTAATCTCCATCCTACAATCACATATTGAGTTCATTTGGACAATTTCTTCCCTATCGTGTAATTCTAAACAACGAAGCATCTATTATTTAACATGTTACCGCGAGTACATTTCGTTTGGTCCCGTGGAGGCTGCTAGACTTTATCCATTACAGATAAATGTGATCTCCGTCAGCACTCACCTCCACCCGCAGACTGGTGCATGCCTTCAGAAAATCCCGGATGTTTTCTAGGCACTCCGCTTCACTCTTGGGCTCCGGAAAAAACTAAAAAGAACAACGTAAGATTGAAACGTACAGACCGATCAACTGCAAATAATTATAGTATCGCACTAAACACATGCAAGACACGGAGACACTTTGGGATCTCCTATATGCATTATTGCAGCCCTCTTAATCAGCCTCCACCATTTCCCAAAACTCTGGGAGACTTGGGTTGTTATCCTCACTACGCCAGCCCCTCTGTTGGCTCTTCATCGTTTTAAAGATTAAAATCTGAACTCCTAACCCCTATATACTGCTTCCCAACTGCTCCAAACTTGAGGTTCTTTGATGTAGTGGCCGGCTAAGCAATATATGGCCATAAAGTGTGACTTAATCCCCAATATTTATACCAGTTAAGAGAACTACCGTATATTCCGGCGTATAAGACGACTTTTTAACCCCAAAAAATCTTCTTAAAAGTGGGGGGTCGTCTTATACGCCGGGTACTTACCAAGCCGGAGGTTCCCACGAAGCCACCAATCTCTCTAATCACTACGCGCCGGCTATTGATGCCGAGCGCAGGGATGCCGTCATGTCCCGGCGCCCGGCATCAATAGCCGGCGCGTAGTGATTAGAGAGCAGGGAAGCCGAGGTCTGAAGTGCCAGACCTCGGGCTCCCACAACTGGATGGAAGAAAGAAGACAGAAGATAAGGTAAGAGATGGGGAGAAAGGGACAAAGGGGGGAGAAATTATATATTATATATATATATATATATATATAAATACACACACACACACACACACACACAGGTGTGTATATATATATATATATATATATATATATATATATATATATATATATACATATACACACACACACATACGTGTGTGTGTGTATATATATATATATATATATATATATATATATATATATATATATATATATATATATATATATATATATACACACACACATATATACACACACACACGTGTGTGTGTGTATATATATATATATATATATATATATATATATATATATATATATATATATATATATATATATACACACACACATACATATACATATGTGTGTAAAGGCAGGGGTGTGTGGTGAGGGCAGTGTATAAATGTGTATGTATGGACAGGCATATGTGTAGATATATATATATATATATATAGATATATATATTATATATGTGTGTGTAAGGGCAGTGCATGTATGTATATGTCAGCAAATCAACCAGCAAATCACCGGTAAGGTACATTGCTTGCCGTGATTGGCTGGTTGTTGTACGCTGGGTAGAGGGGTAGTCTTATACGGCGAGTATAGTCCAAACTCTATATTTGGACTGTAAAAGTTGGGGGTCGTCTTATACGCCCAGTCGTCTTATACACCGGAATATACGGTATCCTTTTAAAACATCTCAACCTGCATTGTGTGAGCGACACCATCACTTTCTCCATGCTTTAGTATTTTCAGCCACCAATTTTCTACACTGCAATCAGATCATCCTTACCCAAGCAGAACTTAATATATCTCAATCCCTTCCACCTCCTAATAGAATAGAAGCTTCAGAATGAAAGGTTCTGTAACAGCATATTACGTTTATCACGTTTCCTTCATTGGTTGGCAGGGTGCGCTTCAGTCTCTTCTATAGGACTAAAGGTTCTCGGGATCCCCTTGGAAATTCAGGGGATGAGAGAAGTAAATAATTTGGCGCTCTGTGTGCCGGTATAATCTTCTTGCGCTGTTTCGTAGCGAATGCAATCATCTCCAGTCCTCAAAGCACAAGATTTCAGTATCTTCTCCTATTAGCTCAATCAGCCTTACCCACAGATCAAAGTCTGACGCAGCCATCCAAATTTCGCAGCTGGAATTGAGACTCATCAGACCAGGCTACGTTCTTCCAGTCTTCCATTGTCCAATGTTGGTGAGTCTGTGTGAATTGTAGCCTCGGTTTCCTGTTCTGAGCTGACAGGAGTGGCACCCGGTGTGGTCTTCTGTTGCTGTAGCCCATCTGCTTCAAGGTGCGACGTGTTGTGAGTTCATAGATGGTATTCTGCATACTTTCCTTGTAACGAGTGCTTATTTGAGTTACTGTTGCCTTTCTGTCATCTCAAACCAGTCTGACCATTCTCCTCTGACCTCAACAAAGCATTTTCAGCCACACAACTGCCGCTCACTGAATATTTTCTCTTTTTAAGACCATTCTCTGTAAACCCTAGAGGTGGTTGTGCGTGAAAATCCCAGTAGATCAGCAGTTTCTAAAAATACTCAGACCAGCCCGTCTGGCACCAACAACCATGCCACGCTCAAAGTCACTTAAATCCCCTCTCTTCCTCATTCTGATGTTTGGTTTGAACTTCAGCAAGTTGTCTTGACCACATCTACATGCCTAAATGCATTGTTGTTGTCATGTGATTGGCTGATTAGCTATTTGTGTTTACAAGCAATTGAACAGGTGTGCCTGATAAAGTGGCCAGTGAGTGTACATTCTGGAGATCCCAACAATCTGCTTCTGGACCATACCACTTTTACTTCAATAACGTAAGAAGTCCTAAAACTACCTTATATGTAGGAAAGACATTTACGGGTGAACTTATCTTGAAGACACAGTATGAAATCATTTTTATAAGCGTGTTATCGCATACACCGCTACGTACACAAACACTTAAGAAGCAAGGTTATCACAAAAAGATTAGCCGTGCCATGTATGTTTAACATCTGAGCTCAAATAACTACAGCTGTGCTACGCAGGGAAATAGAAAGGCAACAAATGTTCTATGATATTATTATGATAGAATATTCTACCAACCACTAAGCTGAACGTCAAGTCTCTGTTCCCAATATTATATGACTTTGGACACACACCTCCTGCTGCCTGTGTCCATTTCTCACACAGAAAGTGCTTCCATTCATTTAATGGGGGTGTTTTTCTGCCAAAGTCTGGCTGCTTATAGACCCAGACTGGCACTCTGGGCAAACGCCTAACGTCCAACAGTTCCGCATACTTAACTTATACTGACGCTCCAGCGGCATCCGACCTGTCATCTGTCATCTTCCTCTTCACTAGTATCTTACACTTATTCCACCTTGACTAATACTGTAGCCATGCTGTTGCCAGCCTCTGCCACCATGCCCTCTTCTTCATCTCAGTGACACCCTTTTCCCTTCTCAGTCCTGAACAGTATGGCCTTGTGTTGCCAGTTTCTCCTGATACCCGAACTTGGGACCCCTTAGGTGGCCATCATCATCATCAGCATGACCGTTCTCATTATACTCATGCTTGTCCCGTACTGGGTGTGGAGAAACATACTAGAACTTCTCACTAGCATTTCTTCTACATCATGTGTCTGTCTGTCACTCAGTTCTCCATCTACCCCTAACTGTGTGAGCAATGGCCCTCTTTTCACTTCTCTCCATGCCATCTGCTTGCTTCATCCACTCCATTCACTTACATTCAGTCATCCTTGGCACACCAGGTCACGGTCAACCCTCAGACAGTCGCTCACACAGTCTATTGTGACAACATTGTGCATTCCTGTGAAATTGGCAGTTTATTTTCAAACTACTTGCAAAGTGATCTGGATGTGGAAATGGCGCACTAGGATAGAGCCCTGCGCGGAACTGTTTTCTTAATCCTGCTCCCACTGAATTTCTGATCACTCCCGCAACTCATTCACAGATAATCATTCATTCCATCAATCACACATACTGGTTCATAAAACTCCCCCACCCGCTTACCTAAACTGTAGATTTCCCGCGCACTCCCACAAGGCTGTCTTCGTGTTGGTCACACACAGTGTCTCTTCTCTTGTCCCGCCCGAGGGAAGCAGGAACAGAGCAGAGTCATGTGACGCGACAAATTCACGTGACCCTGCTGGGTTCCTTGGCAGAACAAAAGAAGAGACGCTGTGTGCGAGCAACGAGAAGGCAGCCTTGCAAAACTGCGCGGGATTACTGGGACCCGCAGTTGTCTGACCGCCCGCAACACCCTAAAAAAACGCCCGCACCCACAAGTTTTTTGACAGGTCCCACAGGACCCGCATCCCCACGCAGTCCTCTACACTAGGAGCTGTGGTGATGATTTATGCGCGCTAAACGTGTATGTATTAAACAGGGCAAACGCTTTAGGGTACAATAAGTGTGAATGAAAACACCAAAGCATCTCAATGCAAAAACAGGTAGTTGCGGCCATATAGAGAAAACGTCGTAAAGAAACAGTTTCTAATCATCAGACGCAATACGATACCATACATCACATTACTTTCACAAACAGAATTGCCTTTTTTCCTGCAGGAAAGTGTATACATTTTACATAAACACCCAAAAACGTATGGAATTAACTTACTTATCTGATATACAAGACTGTCGGACGGCAAAAAGCTGGCACTTAACCCTTACGTTGCCAAAGAAGAAAAAAAAAAAAAGAATCAGAGTTATCGTTCTGCCAAGGATGCTGCAGCTCCAGAGCTGGAGCATACTGTCCCATCCTCAGAGACATAGAAGCGGGCTATCACAGGCAGGAAGAAGCTCCCATAAAAACCCCATTAGACTCCCTGAAAATGTCACTGAACGAGGGCTGAAGCGGGCAGGCAGTGACTGTCCGCATATATCAGCCACAAAGTCGGAGGGTATAGACAGGATTCTATGTATTTAGAATGTATAAAGTGGCCCTTGGCTACCAAATGCAGTAAAGTACATATGATGGTTGGAGTGTACCTAAGAAGGAGCTAATTGCATGACCCAGACCTGTTGATAAAGTATCCGAGTTCCAGCAGACAAGAAATATGATCGAAAGGAAAGAATCCCAGGTGCTACTGACCTCTCACACAGCCTGGCAGCCCACTTCATCACTCATGCAATCTACCCTCAGTGACAGGAAGAGAAAGCAAACTGGGCTGGAAAACCTCTCCGGACCAATCAGCAACTCACAAGGGGCTGACCAATAGCAGCCCAGAAAATCTGCCAATGTGTGCAAGGATTACAACATCGCATTCAGGAAGCAGGCAGAGTGATTGAGGCTACAATACCACAGAGAAGCTGAAACATGTTAAACACAGACCACGTGATTGGGTGGAAAGCAGTGCTTTGGCGCCACCTGCTGGATAATAGTCTGAAGTAATTTGCCTGAACAGAAAAGGAGAAGGAAGGGGTCACTGAGATGCAGGTAATGCCACAAGCTGGGGGGTCTGCATCTCTATAGAAACAGATCATTCTGTGTAATAAAATATGTAACACTTTTCATCAGCACTATGGATTTAAAAGACTTAAATACATTTATTTTGGCCACGAGCGCCGACACAAGAAGCGGGATACCAAACCAGCACTGTTTTTCCAAAAAGGTATTCTATCTATAGAAGCAGTTTCACTTAATTGCTGCCCAGCGTGATACTTACCTTTATAACTAAACAAAGTACTCCTCCACGGTCTGCCAATTCTTAACACTGATTGGCTGCCTGAAACTGCAGGAAAAGACTGCCTGAAGCTGCAGGAAAGACTGCCATTGAAAACAATGGGTGCATACCATGCATGCACACAGGTGAACTCATTAGAGACACCCCCCTGCGACATTTGTCGAGCCAGGAGATTCTAAAAGGCTGATCTGGGAAAAAGTTTATATATTCTGCGCGGATTGATGTCATTTTCACTGTCTGCTCTCTTCACGCCCATTGGATGGACCTCATACATTAGTTTTTAAAGGTTGTGGGGAAGTTTTGTCATTTTTTTCCGTCATAAAGCTCTCATCACTCACGTGTGACGTATCAGTGAGTAAACAAGATGCTTTGCAACCCTTACTAAGTGAATAGACCCAAAAACTTTGCTGCAGCAGAGTTCATTCACGAACAAGCATATTTAGCACCCACGAACTCCAGGGACCAGCTTCTTCCCATCATGGATTGTTAAAGCACAATTTTCCCGATTCCCATTATATCGCACCTATTCAGCTACATCACACGCAGGTTTCCGTTTCAGGCAGGGCCCTCCTCACCTGCTCTTTCTGTAGGTCAAACTTATGTTATATACTATTTGTCATGTCCTGTCTACCTATTGTACAGCGCTACGGAATATGATGGCGATATATAAAACAATTAATAATAATAGGTCTGCATTGGCTAAACACAGACTGCCCCACTGAGGAGCATAATGCCCCTTGTAATAAAGCACGGGGGCTGCTGCTGCCGCCGGGGGCTTTGTTGGTCTAGGCCAATAAGCAGATATCAAAACATTGTGACTTGATACGAGGAGAGCGGAAACTATGAGGAGGAAGTGAGGACAGCGATGAAAGTGTGAGCGTGTGAATGATTATCAGGGGCGAGCGTGTGAATACTGATCATGGCCACTTTGCTCCCTTCCCCCATTAAAAATGTTGGAAAGCATGCATGGCATCTGCGGCTCCTGAAGACTGCGCTGCCTCTTTAGTGCTGTGCCGAGGACCTGCAGATCTTCAAATATTTTATTTAATTAAAGGGACCATCTATTGCCCCTCGAAGGACTTTGATATGCATTCTTTACCAAAGAAAAACAAAATGTAAAAAGTACTTTTAGGAGAAGCTTCAGGTCCAGAGCTGCAGCACACTGCCCACTGCATGGCAATGCTTTTGTGTTTTACATTCAGCGGGGGCAGTTCTTGTGGAAGAGGTTAATGTATTTATAGAGGGATTCTGCACAGCCCCCCACTGCATTCATACAGGACAGGGACACAAAAATGTAAGGAACACTAAGCTATTGCATGCATTATCTTACATATGATGTAATAATTACATAATAATACAGCAGTTCCCCATCTCTGCTGTTGGTACAGAGGCCAGTTAAGGCTTCCCATGCCCTGTAAAACCCCCATATCTCAAAAAATAAAATAATGATTAATAATAAATATATAGTCCTAGCTGATCTGATTCATCCAATAGACTATAGATCGATTTTATTGGAAGCTGCAGCTTTTGTGCAGATCCGGCCACATTGGGTGTAAGCATGTCTGATAGTCGAAGTATGTTAGGGTGAGTGTGTAAGCGTGAGTGTAAATGTGTAGGTCAGTTATGGGGGGGGACAAGGGGCTGATGGGGCCACTTGGCTTTACTTGCCCTCCCCAGATTACTTGCCATGGGTTTTTGAGCATCCTATTTTTGGAGAGATATTTGCCCCGGTTGCCCCATTCCCCAGCCTCTGCATTGAACTGCCAGGGCGTTTCACCAGCCCCTGTAACCTACTTACAGAGCAGCGGCACTCAGTGGGTTAACTTAAATCCAGCGCTATCACGTGACCTGTAAATTATGCAAAACCTTGACACTTGACAAGACGGGACTCGCTGCGGCTTCTGAATTATTAACCCCTTCTGGCCCCCGGTGGCCTAGCCCGTTCCTAGCGTTGGTTCAATAGGTTGCGAATAATCGGATAAGGTTTTACCCCCAAAATGTTTTCTCTATTCAAACGAATTATTGCGCCGTGGTTTGGCGAAGAGACTTTTGAGACCTGGGTTTGCATATACGAGCAGGGCGTCTCCCAGCCCTCTGTCACCCCGGTAATACATACACGATAAAGAAAAGCATCGATCGCCAATGTACGAAACGTGTTACCTTATCCACTGATCCCGGGAGCAGCCGGTTCATCAGCCTGCAGAGCACAGCGCCGTCCCTGAGGCTGCATTTTAAGAAGTCCTCTGGGTCGCAGATGGTTTTCTTGGGAGAGTTTAATACCCCCAGGGAGATGAGCCATGTGACGGTCTGCTCCTCCGGGTTCATAGCGGTGCCGGGCAGCTCGGACAAGTCAGCCGCCTCTGCGATCGCATCTGCGTCACTTCTTCCTTTTTTTGCGCGGGTCGGGCTAACGTTCGCAGGCGCCGCACCATATAGAGCGACAGGCAGGAAGCGCGCGGCTCCGTCTCCGGCCGGCTCTCAGCTTCTCCTCAGGTACTTCGCAATGCCTGCCTCTAACCGTCTGATTTCCGCCGGAGTCGCACGCTTTTGGCGCGACGAGGGCATCCCTGCTTAAACAGCGGTGACTCCGCGGTAATGGGAACCTGGATGTATTATGAGGCGGAAAAGGGAAACAAATTCCCAAACAGGCTAAAGATAAATTGTTGCTTTTTAGAACTAAACATAAAATTAAAAACTTTTTTACCTTTTATTTCTAATTCATTTTTTTCATGGAAGAATTTATTCCTTTTCTGTGTGGAATTAGAAATAAAAGGTAAAATGGTTTATTTTTTTGGTTTGATGCGAACGACACCCTGAAGGCGGCGGCAATGTCAGAGGAGCTGCTTTACTCCATAGCGGCCGTTACTTTTCAGGTCAAGTTGCTTAACAAGAAGGGGTTCGTTCACTAATAATGAGGGACAAATCCTGGCGGTTTTCTCCGTATAGAGGGGCCGAGTTGGCCCTGCATAATGCATTATTAATTGTGTAAGGCAATGTTTTTAAGGTACGCTGCAGCCATCATCTTTCCTTTAATGCATATGATGGCTTGCAGGGTGTCCCGGAACTCCCCCATATGCATTTACCCCCCCCCCCCCCCCAGCTAAATGCTGTGCGGGAGTTATGTTGGGCTGAACGTATGTGATATACCTGCCTCCCAGAGTCCCATCACCTCCGGCACTGTAAATACTCCCATTGGGTTTAATGGGAACTCTTTCCTACTGCTGATTGGTCAGGCATGTTGGACAACGAAGGAAGAGGGCAGCTGCTGCGGCAGGGCTGCAGCTACTAGGCCAGATAAGTAGTCAGAGTCCCTCTTCTTTAGACGGAGTGGTGGACGTTGCTGATTTAACTATACATTATGCAGCCAAGCTCTTCCTGGTACAGAAGATCACTGGGGTTGGCCCTTCACAATGCATAGTGAAGTGAAGGAGCGAATACACAGCTCTCCCTTTAACGAATAGACGTTAGAAGCCTTGGCAGAAGTGCCCCCACTAGACACCAGGGATTCCGGAGCACGGGGGACAAGTCTGGGGATGCATTGTAAGTCTGTGCCAATCTGCCTCCCTGATATGCCTTATACTCTGCTATTTTCCACTCTGCCCACCAGCTATGCCTTATTCCCTATTTGCCAATCTGCCTCCACTCCGATATACCTTATACCCCCTATATGCCCCGCCCCCAATTTACCGATGGATCCATAGACTCCGCGTCAAGTGGGGCAGCCGGTGGACATCTGCGTGTAGACAACCTCCGCTGCTATCCGGGACTTCTATGGCTGAGCACCAGAGGGTCATGTGATGCTGGCGCTCCGTCATAGAAGCCCTAGAGGAAGTGCTGGTAGCAGCGGAGGTTATCTGCGCGCATTGCACAGGTGTTCACCGGCTGCCGGAGAGGAGGATCCAGGTCCCCTGCGGCGCTTCGGGGGATCTGGATCAGTCTTGTGGTCTCTGTTTGAGGTCTGATTATAAGATGACCTCGAATATAAGACGGTGGGTATTTTTCAGAGCGTTTTCTTGATTATAAGACAAGGGTTTTTCAGAGCAAATACGGTTTTGTGTTTGGGTTCTTGTACCTTTTGTGTAGTGTTTTTTATCTGATTCATCAAAAAAATAATTGATAATGAAAATCATCGTTAGTTGCAGCCCTAATGATAACCCTGGAAGAAAGAATCACAAATGAGCAACTAGGAATCTTAAAATAAAAAATGGTCAATTGCAATTTTATGGTTTATTCTCGCAACAAATATTGAAGAAAGGCAAGTTTTATAGTTTAGGTTTATGCTTTAAATGGGGGAACCTACATACACAGAGCAAGTTAATAGGTGCATCATTTTCCTAAGAGCCCCCACCCTCATGGTGAATATGCAATTAGATGAGGCCATACATACTTGCAGCTTATCTTCCTTCTGGCTGAGGGCTTTGGGAGTTGTAGTCCACAAAAGTGTATCAGTCCCTTAGTTTGTAATGAAAAGTGTATTGATGTAAATTGAGACCTTCATTGGGCGTTATTCTGATTCCTCCCCGTGGCATCACTGTCTTTTAGCATCTGAGGAGTCACGCAGTAAAATGGCGGATTCTGTCTAGTCTTCTACGACGCGATGCTGTTTTTAACGGATTTATCGGCGTAATGTTTTACGGTGGCCAATTTTATTTCGGAGGGGACCTGTTGCAGCAGCTGATTGTGGCCCTCCAGGACAAGTACTTGTGTGTGGATAAGACGCCTGTTATCCACTTGGTGATTCATAGTTCATCTTCTTTTACGCCCAATTTACCTCCACATTCAAGCTACGGGTTGCGTTATCCATTTCCCCCCACATAGAAATCTAATCTAAAAAGCCGCTCAGCCCCTTACCAGAATTTCTGCCAGGGCGGCCCCCGTATCTCTCGTTCCTCCGGCTCTGGGGACACGCGTGTTAACGTCCCACACGGAACATTTTGTCTGCTTACAGGAGCTGCTTAAAAACATTTGGATGACAATCACAGGACCATGCCCCTTACTCGTACCTTTACAGAAAACACCACGTTAAATGCCATGGGAGCTGCCGTGGCACAACCCACTATCCCGGATTTATATTTTGTCCTGCGGTCTTCATAAAAATAGAAAGCTACAGTGTTCTCTACGCTTCCAAGCCCTGTTACTGTTATTCTAAACAGCAACTGCATCTCTAGCAGCACAGCGCCCTCCTCGCCCGTTTTCTGTCACATACTTGTGTCCCATTTACCCGATGTGCAGCATTTTAATAAAATGGTGTTACACAAGTAATTTAATGTCGATACTTATGTCTTGGAAACTGACATTATACACCATACGCTAAATGGATAGAGGCAAAAGGTGATAATTGTTGGCCTTATTTGCATGCACCTACCCAGAATCCCTTGTGATCGTGGCAGCACCGTGAGATTTGAGGGAACAAGCAGCCTTCTGGCTTGTCTGGTGTCTGTAGATGAGTGTTTAATAATGCTTCTACATACCTCTAAATTTTAGTGTAAGGGTTTTCCCCCCCATCACCTTTACTCACCATAACTTACATAATGCTATACCCTAAATGAAAGAGTAATCCAGAACCACCACCTTCCACACCCAGCCAAGATAAATCTCACAACTCCCTGCCTACTTCCAGGCTCAAGAGCACAGAACATCCGAACCTTCACGCACCAGGAGTTCCCATAGACAGAGTCCCAGGTTTGTGGTATGGTGACATGTCCTCATTTTGTATTTGACACTTGAAACTATTGCTATCCAAGCCATGTCCTCCCTACATGTTTAGGACGACTCCATTTTACTGCACGGAGACACAAGTTGTGTCATTACCGCAGCTGAGGAATTAAACTCCATGAATGAATGAATGATTTTACACACCTAGTGAATTATTGAAGCAGTAGCCGATCGCACGTACGCCTCTGAAACGTGGCATTAGCCGACTTCACTTGGCATTCTAAGCACGTGCAGACATGTTTACTCATTAAAGACAGCTAAGGAGAAGCTGCATGAAAAACTACATTTGCTAAATACCTATATCACGTAAAATGCACCAGAGCCCCCGCAGTTTAACATGGAGTGCTAGAGTCTTACTACAAGAGCCTTATGGAAATTTTTACTGAATTTCAGCCACAAATATTAACCCCTTAAGGACAATGGGCGGTCCCTAAACCCATTGAAAACAATGCTTTTTGAGCCCGTACATGTACGGGCTTTGTCATTAAGGGGTTAAATGTGATTTCTTTTCTCAAAAAAAAAAAAAGTATGATTTAGACAGGAACCAGGGACTTCAGAGAGTTCCTGCTGATCTTGGATGCAACTTATTAACATTTGTTAGACTGGATGGAAGAGAAAGCAAAACAGAACTCGACAAGCGCAAAAGCAGTCTAACATTTCTAATGCCCGCATTGTTAAAAATCTCTAATTTGTGCAGTTTTTACAAATAAATACACAATGCCATTTCCAAAAAAAGTTAGTGATTTTATTATGAATGTACAAAGATCAAAAAACATAGTATAAATGCAGTTGAAGAACATTGAGAGGAAAAACACTCGCCGTTACCAACTAAATTGTGATTTTAGTGGGAACATAAATTCAGCTAACAGCAATGGACCGGGGGCCACGGGCCAAGCACTCGCATCACCTACAGGTAGAGCGGACCAGCAGGCATGGCTGCTTTACCTGCAACCTCATCTGTATTCCTAGTATGGGAAATTCTATGTAGGAAGCAATTTAAAGGGGCTCACATAAGAACCATTCACTCCATATCCCAGTTTTTGCTGCTCATTGGCGACAAGCCTACACCATGTGACTATTAACCTCTACCACGTTAGACGGCCACCTGTTTACCACTCAGAATTAAAGCTTCCAAACATAAGCGAGATTCTCTCATCTTGTACTTTGTTTAATCACTGTACTTAAATGTTTAGTAAACCTCTCCTCCAACCTACATACTTATGCCTGTTGACCCCCCCCCTTTATTAGTTCATACCTGTATATCTTACCAAGTGCATAACCGCTTAGATTTCAGTTAGGTGTAATAGTGAAAAGCATAGGTGCAAACGCTATCACACCTAACCTGAACGACTTCTCACCGTCTCGTGACCGTACCAGCTTTACCAGTTTGTGTGTGTCAGGCCACATCCGCTTTTGGCCAAGTTTACCTTTCTTTACCTGATGATCTCAAACCATCACTTCCTGAAGCTCCGCAGGGATATTCCTAAAGAAAAGATTAAACAATGTCAATGTTTGAGTTTTAAAACAGGCATATCTGACAGGTTGTCATGGAAACTGATCTGTACAGTCCCGTGAGCAAAAATTGAGGGAAATTCTAAAGTTCTTTTAACACGCTAGAGGACAATGCTTTGCAGAAGCTGAATAGCGCGCCTTCAAAATCACAAGTCATACGCCAATATACTTGGGTCTTACCAGAAGCACTAGACCATTGGTGGGTCCTTCAGAAGCAGCAGCTCTCAGGACATCACGTCAACCTGGAACAAACACGCAACATGAGAAGTCGCGTTCCAAACAATCATACCCACCCTTACGTACATTACCACATCTGCACAGCGTTTTGTTTGGAAAGGAACATTGGGATCAACTTATGGCATGTAGTTTCCACTGAGAATTGCCACGTTTGAATAAGATTTGTTGGGTCTTCAGAATATCATTCAAGTTTTTGAACCAAGGGTTCTCATCGTAAGTATGCACGTGGCCACAAGCTGCGTTCGTGTTTTATGCTTTGGTTTGACATCCGTGGCTAGTTACGGCACATTGACGGCCCCAAACAGCACATTTCACATGGGTTTTTAGTATCTGTGAAATCTTGCCCCTATATCAAATGAAGGCATCCATTTGTCTAATTGGTTATTTTTATTCCAAGAATACAGTTGTTTAGAATTGGTATCCAGCAGTGCCTTTCCACGTTTCAATAAAACTCACTTCCATTAAGTACAGTACATCTGTACAATGTGGATATGACTTAGACTGTACAAAAAAAACTAGTTGTCTGCTTACCCCTCATTGCAGTTTCTTGGGCATTTGGTGGTTTATAGCAGAAAGATTCACTTGGTTTAGTCTCATGATCTTTTGAGGCCTCTTTGGATTTGGTTCTTCCGTTAGCCTTTAGAATCATTCCTTTGAAAGTGACACTACAGATTTGCAAACACATTGAAAGTAACAGCACATACGGTTTTGCAGCTTCTGTGTTATGGGGACTACTTGGTTAACCGTAGATTAAAACGTAAAAAATCTTTACAAGTGGGCAGACCGTCCCGTTTCATGGAAATTGTATGTAGGGTGGGTGAGCGTTATCCATTGTTTTGATTTTACTGGACTTAAGCTTTATGATCCATTAGAGCCCATTTGAGTCACATTTGTTAACGTGGGCTCAGATTAAGCAGCACACTTTAATTTACAAGAAACATTTGTTATGTCTTGGTCTCCTTTGGATACGATGGGTAACCATTACAAAGCAAGCTTGATTTTGAGTTTCAGTGAAACTTTACTTTGGAAAAAAAAAACTAAAAAAAAAAAAAACACAACACTAGTACATAGTTCAAACTACACATTTACATAGCATAAACATCTAACAAAATGTGAAGCTTAAGCAATTAAAGTTCCTCCCAAGGGGCTAAAATTCACGGAGGACAATCTTACAGGTAGAAAAAAAAAAGATAAATAAAAAAACAGTTATTGTAGTCCGCTGGTGGAGGCAGAACAAATGCCATTTTGATTTGTTTGTACAATTTTTTTTGGTCCATGCCTTTGAATTTAGTATCTGTTCCTGCCACCTCCTCTATCAGATCTGCTTCCACCGCGGCCACCACCTCTGGGAACGCCACGGCTTGAGCTGCTGTAAGAGTCACGTGGAGGTGGGTATCCCCTATCCATTGAAGGTGGCAGTCCACGCTCTTGTCTGCCAACACGCTCTCGCCCACTTGAGTAGATATCATTTCTGCTGCTTGAGTAACTGTCTCGGCCTCCATATCCATCGCGAGCGCTGCCATAATCATCATAACGACTGCTTCCACCATATGATGGTGTGGGCCCTCGTGCAGGTGGAGCACTACGTGAGTTACCTGCAGGGTCAATGGTCAGGCAATAGGGCAACACTATAAGTTACACATGACATTTTACTTTGATATTTGCAGCTTATTTTACTTTCTTGTACGGTGTGGGTTTTTGTAAGTGCTGCCATGTTTGAAAAGCTAGTAGAATGGTTTTTTGTTTTTCTAGTTATATCTATAGATTGTTTTAATTGACGAGGCACACTTAATAGTCTCATTTGTGTTACGATCTCCAGTACTGCAGCTTTATGAGGATTATTTTGCCACATGATATCCAGGGAGTTTCATTTGCTTCATTGGGGCAAGGTGTTGGTTCTTGCTGTAGTGGGACTTAAATTAGCACTCCATGTGAGATGTATGTATTGTCTGCCTCTGCCCCACATAAGCTATTAGTGTTCCATTTGCCATTATGAATTTTGTATCTTCACTGTGCGCAAATAAGTATCCTGTAAAACAGAAGACTTAGCAAAATGACACCTTACCATATGGCTCATACGAGTCTCTGTAAGAACCTCCACTTGGATGATCTGAATAATCTCTGTCACGACCACCACCATAGCCATCACGATCACTGAAATCAGAAAAAAAAAAGTTATGCAAACTGGCTAAAAATGTTAACAAAAAAAAAAAAATCAAGCTGTTTATTTTAAGAATAGAAAATACCTATATCCCCGAGATCCATAGTCATCACGTGAACTTGAATGCCCGTAATCACGATACGCATAATCTCTTGGAGGTGGTGCATAATCTCTGGAATCTCTTGAATTTTGATAATCTCTACCGGAGTAACTGTTAAAAATCAGAAAATGTAATTAACCATTGCGGATGAGACTCTTAAAAAGCAAAATGTGTAAATAAGGCATACCAACATCACATTACCTATCATATCTATCCTTTGTGCTGTATCCATCATCTCGAGGAGACATGTAAACATCTCTGCGTGATGGCATCGGCTCTCTGCGTGGAGGCCCTCCATACCCATCACGTTCACGGGACAGTGGAGCTGCAGAGATAGGTTTATTATTTTTTGCAAACCTAAATGCAAGCAATACAGTAACAGATTGCAATATTCTTACCTCGTCCACCCATCCCACTGCTTCGAACAGGGCCTGAGGGAGCAGATCTTTTAGGTGGAGGGCCACCGCCACTTCTTGGTGGGGGCCCTCTTTTTAGTGGCATTTGCCCCCTTGATGAGCCACCTACAGAAAAAAAAATTTAAGCATCAATAGTCATTCCACACTACTAGTACCTAAAGCACCTGGTTTTATTCTTTACAGTTACTGCCGTTTTAGACGACGCTCCTGTAGGATATACACTTGTGCAACTCAACCAGAGTGACTGTCTATCTAGAATTAGAAACCAAGGATCCAAAATAAAGGCCTGAGTGACTTATTTCGCTAGAATAAGGAATTCATACTGCTTACAGGTATTACAATCACTTGCACCATTTGCTTGGGTTTCTTGTATAACAGCATTAAATACACAACTATAAGCATTCCCTTTCGATAAACTGCATTACCTCCTCTGGATCCCCTGAGACCTCTTGGGGGACCACGACTTCTGGGAGAGGTTGGTGGACGTCTACTTCCTACCCCAAACATTGGTTTAGTGGCTTGCTCAACTTTAATGGGTTTTCCATCCAAAGCCTGCAGAGTGAAGTAAAGTTAAATATATTAATCCAGCAGCAGTT
The DNA here is from genome assembly GCF_027358695.1 of Spea bombifrons. Taxonomy (NCBI): domain Eukaryota; kingdom Metazoa; phylum Chordata; class Amphibia; order Anura; family Pelobatidae; genus Spea; species Spea bombifrons. Next base: position 31,366,495 of record NC_071094.1, read on the forward strand.
AAAAGCTAGTCTACAGTGCCATGCCATAACCCACATTGGGGTTTATTCACTAAACAGAAAGGTGGTTTGAGCTTCCTCACTTCACCATTATGAAGGGCAAATGCCGCAAGGTTTTCCTATATGACAACAGAAAATGGACCAGTGTAATGTATAAAAAAATACAACTCATTTATAGTAAATAAGATAATTCCAGTCATTGAGGTTTAAAACCAGGTAAGGCAAGTGTATATGGGGGGATATACAGAATGGCTCTACACAGGGAAAGTATTAAAGGGGTCACTTACCTACCATATACATTGACATGCATATGATAGGGCCCATTTAAATTAAAGCTAGCCTTTAATTTAACAGTTTTTCCAATCACAAGACATGAGCATACCTTCCCATTCAGCTCCCTTGCAGCATCTTTTGCATCGCCTGGACTCTCAAATGTGACAAATGCAAACCCTCTGGACTTGTTTGTTTCACGATCTTTCATTAGCAGAACTAAAATAAGGATAGACAGTTATAAATTATCACTTGATATTCTCAGTAACACCCTGCCACAGACATTTTAGGACAAAAGCTCAGAACTTCTTAGAGGACAATTTGGCTTTTATCAGTTCAAGACTTGAATCAATGCCAAGTGTTCATCACCGCTTTTGAACAAACTAATGGACTGACAAATAAACGTACCTTCTACGATGCGCCCATATTTACTGAACACCGCTTCCAAAGCCTTCTCATTCGTCTCGGTGTTCAAGCCACCGATGAAGAGCTTGCCTGGGCGGTCTGCTTCCACCATTATGAAACAGTATACCTGAAACAAAAGCAAGTGATAAGTAACAGCTGCAATCCGCATGCTGAGCACGGCCTAGAAAGCACACTTCGTATACAGTCTGCCCCAGATCTATTCTCCAACGCCAGGAATGGTTCAGGGATCTGTAGTTGAACTTAATCTACCTCAGCTAAAACCATCGCCCACCTCAGAGCTCCAGTGCTTGATCATAATCACAATAAATTAATTCCATGGATTAAGCTAAAAAGGCCATTCTGACCCTAGACCAATAATGCAAAGAAATCTATATAAAGGCTCCATCATTTGGGCTGCTCAGACGTCCGTTTCCTCTGGGGCTACCAGCAGATGGGCCACGTGTACAAGGAGAAGGCCTATAGCAAACCCTAGCAATGCCCAAGGGCATTCGACTTGTTTCCTAGGCAACTGCGCCTTATCTAGAACTTTACGCATTCATTTTTAACTTCATAATAAAAAGGGCCAGAGATCGAAGGCTTCCCGCAATATTTTGTGGTTCCACATAAATATAGCAGAGCATCGATTTTTACCGGGAAACGTTTCGAGAAAAGTCAGTTTCATTTCATTCAGAGACCAAAAGAACTAATTATCGAAGCTTAAGTCTCAAAATAAGCTACTTAGGGATGATAAAAACCTTCGCACACTATTACAGCAAGGTTAATGGCAACACCCTAGCCACAAAATGGCGGCCAGCGAGCATGGAATGGTGTCTGCACACAGCATGCTCGGGACGGAGCGGCAGAGTCCATCATGGAGTTTTAAGATTATCTGCCCGACAATACAAAACAAATAAAAGGAAAAAAAATAAAACCCGGGTCTGAACACTATATGAAGTTACCTCACGAAGCGCCCGGACACAAAAAAAACCCAAATAACATTCCGGGGGAGCACCAGTAACCCCCACACGCAGCAGGGATAGTATTTAGGGCGAATCGTTTTAAAATGCATGGAGCTCGTCGTTAATCTTTAGGCACCATGCTCTCGTCAAAATGGCGTCGCTCCCCCGCACCAAAAGACGACGACTACTACTACTACTTAAAAACTAAGCTCCAGCGAAGTGTCTACAGAGTCACGTACCCAACACTTAACATTACACTCGCAATTAACCCCTTTCCGCTACGAACATAAACCGAAACACGCAAATAATCGGCCCTTACCTGACACACCAAGCAACCGACCTCCGACACGCAATAAAAATGACCGCAAACAAAGAATGCGGATAACTTAAATAGGAGTGACGTCACTGCGCCAAAACGAGGCCGCTATGCCCGGATGTAAGAACAGACGAATGGTAATGAAGCCACGTAGTCATATGACCCGTCCGAACACACTGCTGTCTCCGCGCTGTGCCCCGCCCTGCAATGTCGCCATCTTTCTGGCGGGGAATTAGCAAATACCGTTTCAGAATGATCAGATTGAATGTTGCGATCGTATTTTTAACGTATAGTCCAATTTTAATTAACGTTTTAATTTTAATAGTAGCTTTCGGGATCATATATAGGCGCGCGCCTGCTTTACGCGGATACAACCATTGTGTTATTTATTTAAACATTTTCAATACACATTCTTTGCCTTCGTCTCTCTGTTTTGCGTGGACTCGGAATGTCCTCACAGTGATTGCGATAAATCCATAACTAGCATTAACTTACCACCTTACAGTACTAAGAAACTTCTTGCCTCTCCGAGGTTGGGGGGGGGGGCGACAAAAGCAGCCAATCTCTGGTTAGGAAAACTCCCATTTTAACGTCAATGAGGACACATTTTGTGCGGAGTTTTATTAAAGCCCGGCAGAAATTTAAAGGGACACGCCACCCATCATATGCACTGCGTGTGATTCATAACGTGGGGTCCCCTTAAATTTTCATGGTGTCCCTTTTGCCCCTAGATGGCAATTAAAGAGGAACTGCCACCTCTCATCTCTTTTTTTCTGTAGGCGTCACACTTGTATTGTTAGTAGGATCCGTAGCACTGCGTGTTAAGTAGGTTTGTGTTACTTGTAGCGGGTGAATCTTGCGTTGTTTTGTATAGGTGTTATGAATCAGGCTGATGTATATGTAGTAAAGCCGTTGTGTAGTGCTGTCGTGTGTCCTGTATTCTTTAGACGGGGTAATACCCTCAGGTAACACCAGACGTGCTGCTGGCAATTGTTGCAAAGTAAAGATACATTTTGCTGTTTTTTGGCATAATATGCGGCTTGTGTAAGGACACTATTTTCTGCATAGATATTTACGCACACGGCCGCCATCAGGGGGGTAAAACTGGTACAAGTTTAACGGGCCCTGAGAGAGCAGGGAGTCGGGGACCAGGCCTTGGCCGCAGTGTCTTCGTGTGACCTTGCAGTTGTAAAGACACTGGTATAAAGGAGGCCCTTTACCCCCCCAATGTACTACTAGGCCGGTGCTGCGGGATGCTCAGACATAGCGTGTAAGGATTTTGAGGGTGCAGAACCTCCTCTTGAGCCAAGAGGCATGGTTGCGCGTGGTTTTAAATAAATATTTTAGTCTGTGTGTATGATACACTGTGTGTAGATACCGTATGTAAGTGTGCAAGTATGTTGCTCTTTTTGTGTGTGTTAGTATGCCAAAATATGTTACTGTAAGTACATATGTTTGTACATGTAAATGAGTGTTGTGTTAGCGCGTGTGTGTGTGTAGTGTATGCTACTGTATGGCATTTGCACATGTATGCTAGTGCGTGCCTGCTACGGCCACTGCCAAACTGTTTTACACACATCTACACACAGTGTATCATACACACAGACTAAAATATTTACTTAAAACCACGCCTCTTGGCTCAAGAGGAGGTTCTGCACCCTCAAAATCCTTACACGCTGTCTGAGGATCCCGCAGCACCGGCCTAGTAGTATATTGGGGGGGTAGAGCTTGGGCTAGGGGCCCACAAGGGCCTCCTTTATACCAGCGTCTCTACGGCTGCAAGGTCACATTGTTGCTTGGTGATGTCAGGCCCCGTGGTTTCTCCTTAAGCCCCTGTAATTGTTGATATTTGCAGACATTTATTCAAACGGCCGCATGTATATCATAAGCTTCTACCAGGAAGGGAATACAAAGCGCGTCTCCACTCCTAGAGCCAACGGACAGCCGTGGGCGAGCACGCAACGTGATGACGTCTACCACAATCTAGCCCGAAACCCTTAGCAGCAGCATTAGCGGCGGGTAGGCGTCACCGTGAAGCTGCCATCATCTGACTCGCAGTGTGTCCGGTGTCCTCATTCCGGAGAATGGAGGTTAATATGACAGAGAGGAGACGATTATTCATTCTTCTGACACTGCTCTGTACGGACTGGTGCGCCGCATTTTATCTTCCGGGTCTGGCTCCTGTAAGCTTCTGTGAAGTAAATAAAGAGACGGAGAACTGTAAGGTAAGAACTGGAGGAAATGGAAGGGAGCTTAAGGTCCACTCCACTTCCGGGATGGGAATAGGTGGCCCTTTGCAGGCTTTAATACGGGCTACGAGTTAATCCGGAAGAGCTGGGGTCAAGGGTCAGGCACACTCGGCACTGCCAGAATCTGGCTATGCGTACTTAACCCTTTCGTCATCACTTTGCAGTGAAACGTGTTACAGCCTCTTAATTGAGATGCTACTCAACGTTATGATTTGATATTTAGAAAAAAATTCTCCTCAGCGGTTAGACCCTATAAATAAGTATTTATTGTGCCTGTTGGTCGCTGACTAAGCAGCACTTTACATAATTCCCAGGGGTATGATGTTTGTAATGCAAACAGGTGCATAAGGCGCTAGTCCTTTTAACAGGAGTGCAATGAAACAGGTTCCTGACATTAAGAAAGAAAGGCAAAGACAAAATGTCACATTAAAACAAACAAAAGATAGAGTGCATACCCATTTTTTTATTTATTTATTTATTTATTATGCACGATGGGTGTTGTTTTGTAAGGACGGACATGTTCAAGTATTGCATAACACTATTAATATAGAGTTATTACAAACGGAGCGCTGCACTCTATCTTTTGTTTGTTTTATTGTCACGTAGAGGTTAAGTGTTAAGTGCTGGCAGCTATTTATACTCACTTTATATATCAAAATATCTATTAGAAGCGCCGTCATTCACTTTATTTTTGTACAAAATGTCACATTATAAAATATACCATGACAGCGATATATCCCGCTTATCACTTTGGTAGAAAAGTAATATAAGGAACACTTTACTGTTTCTATATGATGCACTTGGATAGCATTCTGTGAGGAAAATGTGTGAGTTTGTGATGCCAAACATTTTTCTAGTGATGACATAAAGAGTTACACTGAAGTCATTCGTGTCTCTGAATTTCTAGTGTTTCAGATTTTCCAATCAGTGGATCTTTTATTGTTCTTTTTTCTAATTTAGTCCCTAATTGAGGTGTTTGTGAACCGCCTGGACTCTGTGGAATCTGTTCTTCCATATGAATATGATGCGTAAGTACATATTATGTGTTGTGCGTCCCCAAAACCTGCATGAAGACCCTTAACCTTAATTCACTGCTAGCGCTCTGCCTACCTGCAGGTGATTGGCTGAAATGTTATTTTGTTTATTTGTTAATAAAAGTATTTATTCAGCAAACTGCTACTTAACCTTTTTAACTTAATTCCTGTACTTTTTTCTCTGTGTTTGAACTCATTCTGTGTCTGCCTCTAATTCTGGATGTCTCTTCTTGTGACACATGCCATCTCTCTCGTCCGCTCTCTTGCGCTCTCATGCCCAATTTTTTCATAGAAGATAGCAAACCCGCATCACTTTAGGTGCCAGAAGCAAGAAGTCTTCCTTGGCGAGGAGGAACTGGGGGCTTCCTTTCTACATGTCTGTTATGGGTGTGATAGTCATTTTGCGCGTGGTGGTTGATTTCACCCTTTTTGTTCCCAACAAAACCTCCTAAATCTTTGCATGTGAGATGTGTCTCTTTTTAATGACATGATGGTGGGCTATTCAGTTACATATTTTCTTACTAACTTGATCTTGGAAGCTGATTGATAGTTTCTGTGTGTTGCTCAGGGCAATTTAAGGTATTTTATAATGGAGAAGCGGTGTGTCAGCTCATTGCAACTTGCACATCCACGTGATGCTTAAAGCATTTTATACTTATTGTCAATATTGGGGCCTCATTGTTGCCGAATAGCAAATTTTCCATCTCAGACTTGTGATTGAATGCTTCTCTGTGAGCCTTCCATAGTGTTTCATTCATACAGCAGCAGAGCACCTCCCAGAGTCGCATAAAAGCCAAGTCAGTGCAGCGCTCCTAGGGGACGAGTTTTTTTTATTTTTTTATAAATAAATAAAAAAGTGCATGTTATATTATTATTATTTATTGTTTTATTTAGTGTCATCAAATTCCGTAGCGCTGTACAGGACATAACAAGTAGTATATAACATAACACATTGACTAACAGAGACAACAGGTGAGGAGGGCCCTGCTCAAATGAGCTTACAATGTTTTACAGTCCCCCCCCCCCCCAGCATTTAAGGCAAACCCTAACCATGTATCTGGAATAAACACGTTTTGTCCTTTTTTATGTATCTACTCTAGATTACTGGCAAAAAGGCTGTAAACAATATTAAAAATATAGTAAAATTGTATGAGCCTTTTAGTATAACTTTTTTACTTTGTTTTGTAGTTTTGACTTTTGTAAGGACAAAAATGAGCGGCACGCTTCGGAGAACCTTGGACAAGTATTATTTGGCGAAAGAATAGCATCATCCCCATACAAGGTAATTTAAAACTCCCAGGAACAGTTTAAGGTAAAACAAAGTACCGGTATTTATGGTGTAATAAAAATTGATCAGTAACTTCTACAACCAAATTACTTTTGTGTCTGTAGGTTCATAAAAAGCTGTTTTTGTTTAAGCCACTTTGCCTAGAATTCACATTGATTTAAAGAGACGGTCGGGTGAAGCAGCTGCGGTGCTGATCTGCATGAAGTAAAATGCGCTCGAGACATGCAAACATGGACCGATATGCATTTAACATGAAGATTGTAACAGTGCTGCTTGTATGAAGTGCAATAAACAACACGTTATCTGCCAGTGGTTGGGAAATAGATGATATATATGTCTTCTCCACCGGTGTACCTTGTTCTTTCATCACTGGAGATAAGATTTAGGTATATGCTTATGTAGTATTCATGCCGATACAGGGCCCGCATCAGTTTGTAATTTCTGTGTTTTACAGTTTAAGTTCAATGTTCCTGAGACGTGTGCGAAAGTTTGTTCCAAGCGTTATAAACCAAATGATGATGCCACACTTCTGGACTTCATCAAGAAAGGCATTGACTTGAATTATCAGCACCATTGGTGAGCTGTTATTTGTTTTTTAGGGGATGGAACACTGAAAGAGAAAAAAAAAACTCCACATAGAATGTTACATTAAAACAAATTAAATGATTTTCAGATTGTGTTTCTTACGCAGTTAGAGAGTAAGCGCTTTCTCACATGGTGTTACTGTATGAATAGATGTGTCAGGTTCAATATAGTTTTAATCTGAGAAGAGGAACCAGTATCCTGTATGGATGTATATCACATTACTATTGTTTCTCTTGTAAATACAATATTTTTTAAATATGTGTTTTTCAGTTATCCAATAATATCCTATATGTTTCATGAATTTATACGGTCTCCTTTTTACCTGTACAGGATTATAGACAATATGCCGGTGACATGGTGTTATGATGTGGAGGATGGGCAGAAATTTTGCAGTCCTGGATTCCCCATTGGCTGTGCCATTACAGCAGATGGGAGAGTAAAAGACGCCTGTGTTATTAATGTACGTATGGACATAGTGTGTCCGTTGCCTGTTTTTATTGTGTTGTTTATTAGAGGGTAACGTGCTTGGTTATATGATACTGAAAACCAATAGAGCATAAAATACAGTGCTGTATGTTGTAATTTAGATGTGTGTAGGCAAAATCCCGGTCTTGCCACAATACTCAGCTGATTCTTTATGGCAATGATAATAATGCCCATTCCTCCATAGACTTTCATTAGTGTCTGACTGGGTTATTGAGACTTGGCCATTCTATTCTTTACCACAGGGAGTGTAATAAGGAGCCAACATGTTTGTCTACTACATTGGGCTCAGATAAAAGACTAGGTACACATACAAATGGATAGTCAGGATCTACTTGAAAAAAAGGAAAGTTTCCTCCTGTATTGACATTCTAATTTTCAACAGTCTGAATTCAACAAAAAGAACACATTCTACCTATTCAATCATGTTGATATAACCATTACCTATCACAGTGGAAACGGAGAAAACTGGGATGGTGCACGATTGGTTACTGCAAGGCTGGAACCAAAAAGGTAGTTTTCGCAGTGATTTTGTTGATGAAAGTGTGTGTGTATGTATATATAATTATATATTCTAATTACATGATTTACCTATGTGTTGCTTTTTAGCTACAAACATACTGATGAAAATAATTTACATTGTGATGGCCCTCCGATGGAAATTCCTCAAGAGCATACAAGTGACCTGCTTGTGATTTACACGTATTCTGTGAAATTTCAAGTAAGTGGTTATATGCATTGGATAATGGAGCAATGTGTGAATAAATGTAGTATATTTTGGAAACACCTGCTGTTTTATTTATTATTTGTGTTTCCAATAAAACAATTAGGTTTCCCCATTTGGTCTGTATACTTACTTGAATAAGTTGGCACACTCTCGCTTCCTCCCTGAGCCATAGTATGGGCATAAGGGCACACATTCAATCTATTGCGGTTTATACACTGAAATAATCACCATGTGCAACATAAAGCCCTGTTATCTGTGTAACAGAACCTTAATCCCAGAATTTGCTGTAAATATCGTTCTGACAGCAATAAACAGGGGACGCTATGAGGCTTTAGTACTAACTAGAAATTTAGATGAGTTTAAAATGTTATGTTATCTGTACCGGTTTAAATATGGAAAAGAAACTTGTGCTAAAAGTGACAATATATACATGATTTTTAGATCACTAGTAATTGTGTGTGTGTGTGTGTGTGTGTGTGTGTATAATGTAATCTCTAAAGTCTTTCTATTGTTAAAGGCCACCTCCATAACATTTTGGTTTAAACATATGAGCTGTTGTGTGATAGGTCGTTGTCAGCAAAGTCGTTTTTATAAATTCTATGCTTTCATATTTTAAGTCAGTCTTTCAGCTCTGTATGCATTTTTATTTCTAGGAGAATAATACCATTAAGTGGGCATCCCGTTGGGATTATATTTTAGAATCCATGCCTCACACTAACATTCAGTGGTTCAGGTAAGTGATAATAATACATGAATTACTAGATATTTTAAGGACTTTCCGAGTTGGTTCTCCTGAAGTGTGAGTTTGCAAGAATGGCAGCTCTGCATGATGCTATAGGTGACTTTCAATAAATCTGATTTACATATGCTTTATATAGGCTTATCCAAGCCATTCTTGGAGCAGAAGCTCACGGGGATTGGCTCCTTGGAACATAAAGATTAAACCATAACCTTCTCCTGTCAACTCCTTCGGTAGTGAATTAATCAGTGTGTGTTATACACATGGCTGGATTAACAGTGGTGCTCACGGACCAATTGCTCCAGGGCTGCTCCGTTCTAAGGGGCCCTGCACCAATTGCTTCAGGTCCATACTGCTCGCACGGAGCGGCGATCCAATTGGGTCCTGCAATGCGGGGCAGTCATCCTCCCTGGAAATTGCATCACTTCGCCACACAACGTGTCCACACGGTGACATACTTACACCCACAGTAACTCCTTTACACACACACACACGGTGACATACTTACACCCACAGTAACTCCTTTACACACGCCTACAGGGTGACATACTTACACCCACGGTAACTGCTTTACACACGCCCACGCGGTGACATACTTAGACCCACGGTAACTGCTTTACACACGCCCACACGGTGACATACTTAGACCCACGGTAACTGCTTTACACACGCCCACACGGTGACATACTTACACCCACGGTAACTGCTTTACACACGCCCACACGGTGACATACTTACACCCACGGTAACTGCTTTACACACGGTCACACGGTGACATACTTAGACCCACGGTAACTGCTTTACACACGGCCACACGGTGACATACTTACACCCACGGTAACTGCTTTACACACGCCCACACGGTGACATACTTACACCCACGGTAACTGCTTTACACACGCCCACACAGTGACATACTTACACCCACGGTAACTCCTTTATACATGCCCACACGGTGACATACTTACACCCACAGTAAATCCTTTACACACGCCCACGCGGTGACATACTTACACCCACAGTAAATCCTTCACACACGCCCACACGGTGATATACTTACACCCACATGCTAGGCGCCGGGATATTACATCATATCCCAGCCCTAAGACTCGGCATGCGGAGAATGAGGGAGTGCGACTCTATGGCCCAATGTTATGCTCAGCCAAGAGTGGGTAGAAGTTCGGTGGGGCTGCGCATGCAGGAGCCTCCACTAAGGGAGCAAATCCAGCCTTGCTTATATACATTTTATTATTCATAACCCCTTCTCCACAGTGAGGTTGCTTACTAAGGTTGTTTTATTTCCTTTCAGTATCATGAATTCCCTGGTGATTGTCCTCTTTCTGTCTGGCATGGTTGCTATGATAATGTTAAGAACACTTCACAAGGATATTGCAAGATACAACCAAATAGACTCTTCTGTGAGTATACCGTGGCATATGTTATATTTAACTTGGTTTAGCTGTGTCTTTGTATACATTTAGATACGGATAGGTAGACCCCCCCACACACACACACACCTTTTATAACATAGCTACATACATGTGTCTCAAAAGTTGAGTTCAGTGGCATTTTATTGGTTTAACTGATTGTTATGCAATGGTAGGTTTTATGATGACCTTCTAAATGATTAAGCGACCTGAATGTCTAATGCCCAAAATGCTCACGAGTTTTATAAAAAAAATGTCACTTTTAATCGCAGGAGGATGCGCAAGAAGAATTTGGTTGGAAATTAGTTCATGGAGATGTATTCCGACCCCCCAAAAACGGAATGTTGCTTGCTGTTTTTCTCGGTCAAGGAACCCAAATATTCATTATGACCGTTATTACATTATGTAAGTATGTCTCTACTCCTGGTCCTGCCTTCTCAGTACCTGCTGGTGTCTTTAAGTGTTAACGATTGAAGGTGATAGAGCAGGAAATGTTTATTTTTTGTCATTTAAGTTTACAGTGCCATCTGCATTAATCCACGTGGTGCTTGAACCATGGTAATATCTTGCAAATGTATCTGCTTACTAAGCTCTGGATTAGGCAGTGAGCAGACCAGAGAGTCTTTGGCTTTAACACGTTCTAGGATAATAAAATTAAAAAAACTTCTTAGTTCAAAACTTGTGTTTCCGTTACAGCCTTCTGACCCTCTGTGTCTCTTCCTCGAGATCTATCGAAGACCCCTTTTCACCGTTAGAAGCTCAAGAAATGTAAATCTGACAATGCATTGGTCAGATCTGGACATTTTAGATCTAGCTGCAGTGAAAGCCCACATATATTTATACCTACGAACATGATATACGCTTAATATGACTTACATATGACGAGTTATATTTGTTTTACTCTTCAAGTTCAAGCCTGCCTTGGATTTCTGTCACCTGCTAACAGAGGAGCCTTGATGACGTGCGCTGTCGTCCTGTGGGTCTTACTCGGAACTCCTGCTGGTTACGTGTCTGCAAGGATGTACAAGAGTAAGTGATGTATATGTGGTCTGCTGATGTCTGTGAAAAGTATGTGTCACAATATTATCTGGACATTTAACATTTACAAGAAAACCCAAATGGTGCATAAAGCTTGGCCTGTCCAAACTACAGTTGTAATGCTTTGTTGTGGACATGCCTACTACATTGTGTGAAGAGTAGACATGCTCAGCTTAGCTAGCTTCCATATATTAAGCAGACCACGTCAGTTCTTCTATGGACTGTTCTTAAATTTCTTCGTATGCCTTCAAACTGTTTTTCAGACTGTGTCCCTTTTTTTTTCTTCTTTTGTAGCATTTGGTGGTGAGAAATGGAAAAGCAATGTGTTATTGACTGCACTTTTATGTCCGGGGTAAGTGTCTTCATAACTATGTGATCTTCACACTTGTAGCCTTTTGCAGCCTGTTTCTCATG